>NW_025728254.1:0-75249 GCF_021461385.2 Schistocerca piceifrons | reverse complement strand
CGGAATCTATAACTAGTGTCACAGTAATTGTTCAAACCATAGACAGTAAGAAGGGTCCGTCTTCTTGTACTTTAGTATTCATTGTGCCTTTTGTATTTAATTCCGATTCAATTTCTGTGCTTCATCGTCAATAAGAAGGTCAGAGGGATACAGTAAACCTGATGTAAAACATCGGAATCTATAACTAGTGTCACAGGAATGGATCAAGGTATAGTCAGTAAGAAGAGTCAGTCTTCTTATACTTAAGTCGACATTGTGCCTTTTCTATTAAATTCCGATGCAATTTCTGTGTTTCATCGCCAATAAGAGGGTCCAAGGGATACAGTAAACTTGACGTGAAGCATCGGAATCTATAACTAATGTCACAGGATTCGTTCAAAACATAGACAGTAGGAAGTGTCAGTCTTCCTGTACTTAAGTCGGCATTGTGCCTTTTGTATTTCCTTCCGATGCACTATCTGTGTTTCATCGTTGATATGAAGGTCAAAGGGATACAGTAAACCTGAAGTGAAACATCGGAATCTAGAACTTTTGTCACAGGAAATGGTTCAAAACATAGACAGTAAGAAGAGTCCGTCTTCTTGTACTTAAGTATTCGTTGTGCCTTTTGTATTTAATTCCGATGCAATTTCTGTGTTTCATCGTCAATGAGAGGCACCAAGGGATACAGAAAACCTGAAGTGAAGCATCGGAATCTATAACTAGTGTCACAGGAATGGTTCATACAAAGTCAGTAAGAAGAGTCAGTCTTCTAGTACTTAAGTCGGCAATGTGCCTTTTGTATTTAATTCAGATGCTATTTCAGTGTTTCTTCGTCAATAAGAGGGTCCAAGCGATACAGTAAAGCTGAAGTGAAGCATCGGAATCCGTAACTAGTGTCACAGGAATGGTACAAAACATAGTCAGTAAAAAGAGTGAATCTTCTTGTATTTAAGTCGGCATTGTGCCTTTTGTATTCAATTCCTTATCAATTTCTGTGTTTCATCGTCAATAGGATGGTCAGAGGGATACAGTAAACCTGAAGTGAAGCATCGGAATCTAGAACTTTTGTCACAGGAATGGTTCAAAACATAGACAGTAAGAAGGGTCCGTCTTCTTGTACTTAAGTATTCATTGTGCCTTTTGTATTTAATCCCGATGCAATTTCTGTGTTCCATCGTCAATAAGAACGACCAAGGTATACAGTAAACCTGAAGTAAAGCATCGGAATCTATAACTAGTGTCACAGGAATGGTTCAAAACAGAGACAGTAGGAAGAGTCAGTCTTCTTGTACTTAAGTCGGCATCGTGCCTTTTCTATTTAATTCCGATGCAATTTCTGTGTTTCGTTGCCAATAAGAAGGTCCAAGTGATACAGTAAACCTGAAGTGAAGCATCGGAATCTATAACTAGTGTCATAGGAATGGTTCATACAAAGTCAGTAGGAAGAGTCAGTCTTGTAGTACTTAAGTCGGCAATGTGCCTTTTCTATTTAATTCCGATACAATTTCAGTGTTTCATCGTCAATAACAGGGTCCAGGGATACAGTAAAGCTGAAGTGAAGCATCGGAATCTGTAACTAGTGTCGCACGAATGGTTCAAAACATAGTCAGTACGAAGAGTCAATCTTATTGTATTTAAGTCGGCATTGTGCCTTTTGTATTCAATTCCGATTCAATTTCTGTGTTTCATCGTCAAAAGGATGGTCAGAGGGATACAGTAAACATGAAGTGAAGCATCGGAATCTATAACTAGTGTCACAGGAATGGTTCAAACCATAGGCAGTAAGAAGGGTCCGTCTTCATGTACTTAAGTCGCCATTGTGCCTTTTCTATTTAATTCCGATACAATTTCAGTGGTTCATCGTCAATTACAGGGTCCAGGGGATACAGTAAAGCTGAAATGAAGCATCGGAATCTGTAACTAGTGTCAAGGAATGGTTCAAAACATAGTCAGTACGAAGAGTCAATCTTCTTGTATTTAAGCCGGCATTGTGAATTTTGTATTCTATTCCGATTCAATTTCCGTGTTTCATCGTCAATAGGATGGTCAGAGGGATACAGTAAACATGAAGTGAAGCATCGGAATCTAGAACTTTTGTCACAGGAATGGTTCAAAACATAGACAGTAAGAAGGGTCCGTCATCTAGTACTTAAGTATTCATTGTGCCTTTTGTATTTAATTCCGATGCAATTTCTGTCTTTCATCGTCAATAAGAAGGACCAAGGGATACAGTAAACCTGAAGTGAAGCATCGGAATCTGTAACTAGTGACACAGGAATGGTTCATACAAAGTCAGCAAGAAGAGTCATTCTTCTAGTACTTAAGTCGGCAATGTGCCTTTTGTATTTAATTCAGGTGCTATTTCTGTGTTTCATCGTCAATATGAAGGTCAGAGGACACAGTAAACCTGAAGTGAAGTATCGGAATCTATAACTAGTGTCACAGGAATTGCTCCAAACGTAGTCAGTAAGAAGAGTCAGTCTTCTTGTACTTAAGTCGGCATTGTGCCCTTTCCATTTCATTCCGATACAATTTCAGTGTTTCATCGTCAATACGAGGGTCCAGGGGATACATGAAAGCTGAAGTGAAGCATCGGAATCTGTAACTAGTGTCACAGGAATGGTTCAAAACTTAGTCAGTAAGAAGAGTCAATCTTCTTGTATTTAAGTCGGCATTGTGCCTTTTGTATCCAATTCCGATTCAATTTCTGTGTTTCATCGTCAATAAATGGTCAGAGGGATACAGTAAACCTGAAGTGAAGCATCGGAATCTATAACTAGTGTCAGAGGAATGGATCAAGGTATAGTCAGTAAGAAGAGTCAGTCTTCTTGTACTTAAGTCGACATTGTGCCTTTTCTATTTAATTCCGATGCAATTTCTGTTATCCATCGTCAATAAGAAGGTCAGAAGGATACAGTAAACCTGACGTGAAACTTCGGAATCTCTAACTAGTGTCACAGGAATGGTTCAAAACATAGACAGTAGGAAGAGTCAGCCTTCTTGTAGTTAAGTCGGCATTGTGCCTTTTCTATTAAATTCCGATGCAATTTCTGTGTTTCATCGCCAATAAGAGGGTCCAAGGGATACAGTAAACTTGACGTGAAGCATCGGAATCTATAACTAATGTCACAGGATTCGTTCAAAACATAGACAGTAGGAAGAGTCAGTCTTCCTGTACTTAAATCGGCATTGTGCCTTTTGTATTTCCTTCCGATGCACTATCTGTGTTTCATCGTTGATATGAAGGTCAAAGGGATACAGTAAACCTGAAGTGAAACATCGGAATCTAGAACTTTTGTTACAGGAAATGGTTCAAAACATAGACAGTAAGAAGGGTCCGTCTTCTTGTACTTAAGTATTCATTGTGCCTTTTGTATTTAATTCCGATGCAATTTCTGTGTTTCATCGTCTATGAGAGGCACCAAGGGATACAGAAAACCTGAAGTGAAGCATCGGAATCTATAACTAGTGTCACAGGATTGGTTCATACAAAGTCAGTAAGAAGAGTCAGTCTTCTAGTACTTAAGTCGGCAATGTGCCTTTTGTATTTAATTCAGATGCTATTTCAGTGTTTCTTCGTCAATAAGAGGGTCCAAGCGATACAGTAAAGCTGAAGTGAAGCATCGGAATCTGTAACTAGTGTCACAGGAATGGTACAAAACATAGTCAGTAAAAAAGAGTGAATCTTCTTGTATTTAAGTCGGCATTGTGCCTTTTGTATTCAATTCCTTATCCATTTCTGTGTTTCATCGTCAATAAGATGGTCAGAGGTATACAGTAAACCTGAAGTGAAGCATCGGAATCTAGAACTTTTGTCACAGGAATGGTTCAAAACATAGACAGTAAGAAGGGTCCGTCTTCTTGTACTTAAGTATTCATTGTGCCTTTTGTATTTAATCCCGATGCAATTTCTGTGTTCCATCGTCAATAAGAAGGACCAAGGTATACAGTAAACCTGAAGTAAAGCATCGGAATCTATAACTAGTGTCACAGGAATGGTTCAAAACAGAGACAGTAGGAAGAGTCAGTCTTGTAGTACTTAAGTCGTCAATGTGCCTTTTCTATTTAATTCCGATACAATTTCAGTGTTTCATCGTCAATAACAGGGTCCAGGGGATACAGTAAAGCTGAAGTGAAGCATCCGAATCTGTAACTAGTGTCGCACGAATGGTTCAAAACATAGTCAGTACGAAGAGTCAATCTTCTTGTATTTAAGTCGGCATTGTGCCTTTTGTATTCTATTCCGATTCAATTTCCGTGTTTCATCGTCAATAGGATGGTCAGAGGGATACAGTAAACATGAAGTGAAGCATCGGAATCTATAACTAGTGTCACAGGAATGGTTCAAACCATAGACAGTAAGAAGGGTGGGTCTTCTTGTACTTAAGTATTCATTGTGCCTTTTGTATTTAATTCCGATTCAATTTCTGTGTTTCATCGTCAATAAGAAGTACCAAGGTCCACAGGAAACCTGAAGTAAAACATCGGAATCTATAACTAGTGTCACAGGAATGGTTCAAAACATAGACAGTAAGAAGACTCAATCTTCTTGTACTTAAGTCGGCATTGTGCCCATTTTCAATTTAATTCCGATGCAATTTCTGTGTTTCATCGTCAAAAAGAAGGTCAGAGGGATACAGTCAACCTGAAGTGAAGCATCGGAATCTATAAGTAGTGTCACAGGAATGGTTCAAAACATAGACAGTGGCAAGAGTCAGTCTTCTTGTACTTAATTCGGCATTGTGCCTTTTGTATTTAATTCCGATGCAATATCTGTGTTTCATCGTTAATAAGAAGGTGAGAGGGATACAGTAAACCTGACGTGAATCATCGGAATCTACAACTAGTGTCGCAGGATTGGTTCAAATCATAGTCAGTAAGAAGAAACGGTCTTCTTGTACTCAAGTCGGCATTGTGCCATTTGTATTTAGTTCCGATGCAATTTCTGTGTTTCATCGTCAATAAGAAGGTCCTAGGGATACAGCAAACCTGAGTGAAGCATCGGAATCTTTAACTAGTGTCACAGCAATGGATCAAGATATAGTCAGTAAGAAGAGCCAGTCAACTTGTACTTAAGTTAGCATGTAGTCTTTTGTATTTAGTTCCGATGCAATTTCTGTGTTTCATCGTCAATAAGAAGGTCCAAGGGATACAGTAAACCTGAAGTGAAGCATCGGAATCTATAACTAGTGTCTCAGGAATGGATCAAGATATGGTCAGTAAGAAGAGTCAGTCTTCTTGTACTTAAGTCGGCATTGTGCCTTTTGTATTTAATTCCGATGCAATATCTGTGTTTCATCGTTAATAAGAAGGTGAGAGGGATACAGTAAACCTGAAGTGAATCATCGGAATCTAAAACTAGTGTCGCAGGATTGGTTCAAATCATAGTCAGTAAGAAGAAACAGTCTTCTTGTACTTAAGTCGGCATTGTGCCATTTGTATTTAGTTCCGATGCAATTTCTGTGTTTCATCGTCAATAAGAAGGTCCTAGGGATACAGCAAACCTGAAGTGAAGCATCGGAATCTTTAACTAGTGTCACAGCAATGGATCAAGATATAGTCAGTAAGAAGAGCCAGTCAACTTGTACTTAAGTTGGCATGTAGTCTTTTGTATTTAGTTCCGATGCAATTTCTGTGTTTCATCCTCATTAAGAAGGTCCAAGGGATACAGTAAACCTGAAGTGAAGCATCGGAATCTATATCTAGTGTCACAGGAATGGCTCAAAACACAGTCAGTAAGAAGAGTCAGTCTTCTTGTACTTAACTCGGCATTTTGCCTTTTGTATTTAATTCCGATGTAGTTTCTGTGTTTCATCGTCAATAAGAAGGTCCAAGGGATACAGTAAACCTGAAGTGAGGCATCGGAATCTATAACTACTGTCACAGGAATGGTTCAAAGCATAGACAGTAAGAAGGGTCAGTCTTCTTGTACTTAAGTTGGCGTTGTGCCTTTTGTATTTAATTCCGAAGCAATATCTGTGTTTCATCGTTGATGTGAAAGTCAGAGGGATACAGTAAACCTGAAGTAAAGCATCGGAATCTAGAACTTTTGTCACAGGAATGGTTAAAACATAGACAGTAAGAAGGGTCCGTCATCTTGTACTTAAGTATTCATTGTGCCTTTTGTATTTAATTCCGATTCAATTTCTGTGCTTTATCGTCAATAAGAAGGTCAGAGGGATACAGTAAATCTGAAGTGAAGCATCGGAATCTCTTACTAGTGCACAGGAATGGTTGAAAACATTGACAGTAGGAAGAGTAAGTCTTCTTGTACTTAAGTCGGCATTGTGCTTTTTCTATTTAATTCCGATGCAATTTCTGTGTTTCGTCGCCAATAAGAGGGTCCAAGGGATACAGTAAACCTGACGTGTAGCATCGGAATCTATAACTATTGTCACAGGATTCGTTCAAAACATAGACAGTAGGAAGAGTCAGTCTTCTTGTACTTAAGTTGGCATTGTGCCTTTTGTATTTAATTCCGAAGCAATATCTGTGTTTCATCGTTGATGTGAAAGTCAGAGGGATACAGTAAACCTGAAGTAAAGCATCGGAATCTAGAACTTTTGTCACAGGAAAGGTTCAAAACATAGACAGTAAGAAGGGTCCGTCATCTAGTACTTAAGTATTCATTGTGCCTTTTGTATTTAATTCCGATGCAATTTCTGTCTTTCATCGTCAATAAGAAGGACCAAGGGATACAGTAAACCTGAAGTGAAGCATCGGAATCTATAACTAGTGACACAGGAATGGTTCATACAAAGTCAGCAAGAAGAGTCATTCTTCTAGTACTTAAGTCGGCAATGTGCCTTTTGTATTTAATTCAGGTGCTATTTCTGTGTTTCATCGTCAATAAGAAGGTCAGAGGACACAGTAAACCTGAAGTGAAGTATCGGAATCTATAACTAGTGTCACAGGAATTGCTCCAAACGTAGTCAGTAAGAAGAGTCAGTCTTCTTGTACTTAAGTCGGCATTGTGCCCTTTCTATTTCATTCCGATACAATTTCAGTGTTTCATCGTCAATACGAGGGTCCAGGGGATACATGAAAGCTGAAGTGAAGCATCGGAATCTGTAACTAGTGTCACAGGAATGGTTCAAAACTTAGTCAGTAAGAAGAGTCAATCTTCTTGTATTTAAGTCGGCATTGTGCCTTTTGTATCCAATTCCGATTCAATTTCTGTGTTTCATCGTCAATAAATGGTCAGAGGGATACAGTAAACCTGAAGTGAAGCATCGGAATCTATAACTAGTGTCAGAGGAATGGATCAAGGTATAGTCAGTAAGAAGAGTCAGTCTTCTTGTACTTAAGTCGACATTGTGCCTTTTCTACTTAATTCCGATGCAATTTCTGTTTTTCATCGTCAATAAGAAGGTCAGAAGGATACAGTAAACCTGACGTGAAACTTCGGAATCTCTAACTAGTGTCACAGGAATGGTTCAAAACATAGACAGTAGGAAGAGTCAGCCTTCTTGTAGTTAAGTCGGCATTGTGCCTTTTCTATTAAATTCCGATGCAATTTCTGTGTTTCATCGCCAATAAGAGGGTCCAAGGGATACAGTAAACTTGACGTGAAGCATCGGAATCTATAACTAATGTCACAGGATTCGTTCAAAACATAGACAGTAGGAAGAGTCAGTCTTCCTGTACTTAAATCGGCATTGTGCCTTTTGTATTTCCTTCCGATGCACTATCTGTGTTTCATCGTTGATATGAAGGTCAAAGGGATACAGTAAACCTGAAGTGAAACATCGGAATCTAGAACTTTTGTTACAGGAAATGGTTCAAAACATAGACAGTAAGAAGGGTCCGTCTTCTTGTACTTAAGTATTCATTGTGCCTTTTGTATTTAATTCCGATGCAATTTCTGTGTTTCATCGTCTATGAGAGGCACCAAGGGATACAGAAAACCTGAAGTGAAGCATCGGAATCTATAACTAGTGTCACAGGATTGGTTCATACAAAGTCAGTAAGAAGAGTCAGTCTTCTAGTACTTAAGTCGGCAATGTGCCTTTTGTATTTAATTCAGATGCTATTTCAGTGTTTCTTCGTCAATAAGAGGGTCCAAGCGATACAGTAAAGCTGAAGTGAAGCATCGGAATCTGTAACTAGTGTCACAGGAATGGTACAAAACATAGTCAGTAAAAAAGAGTGAATCTTCTTGTATTTAAGTCGGCATTGTGCCTTTTGTATTCAATTCCTTATCAATTTCTGTGTTTCATCGTCAATAAGATGGTCAGAGGTATACAGTAAACCTGAAGTGAAGCATCGGAATCTAGAACTTTTGTCACAGGAATGGTTCAAAACATAGACAGTAAGAAGGGTCCGTCTTCTTGTACTTAAGTATTCATTGTGCCTTTTGTATTTAATCCCGATGCAATTTCTGTGTTCCATCGTCAATAAGAAGGACCAAGGTATACAGTAAACCTGAAGTAAAGCATCGGAATCTATAACTAGTGTCACAGGAATGGTTCAAAACAGAGACAGTAGGAAGAGTCAGTCTTGTAGTACTTAAGTCGGCAATGTGCCTTTTCTATTTAATTCCGATACAATTTCAGTGTTTCATCGTCAATAACAGGGTCCAGGGGATACAGTAAAGCTGAAGTGAAGCATCCGAATCTGTAACTAGTGTCGCACGAATGGTTCAAAACATAGTCAGTACGAAGAGTCAATCTTCTTGTATTTAAGTCGGCATTGTGCCTTTTGTATTCTATTCCGATTCAATTTCCGTGTTTCATCGTCAATAGGATGGTCAGAGGGATACAGTAAACATGAAGTGAAGCATCGGAATCTATAACTAGTGTCACAGGAATGGTTCAAACCATAGACAGTAAGAAGGGTGGGTCTTCTTGTACTTAAGTATTCATTGTGCCTTTTGTATTTAATTCCGATTCAATTTCTGTGTTTCATCGTCAATAAGAAGTACCAAGGTCCACAGGAAACCTGAAGTAAAACATCGGAATCTATAACTAGTGTCACAGGAATGGTTCAAAACATAGACAGTAAGAAGACTCAATCTTCTTGTACTTAAGTCGGCATTGTGCCCTTTTCAATTTAATTCCGATGCAATTTCTGTGTTTCATCGTCAAAAAGAAGGTCAGAGGGATACAGTCAACCTGAAGTGAAGCATCGGAATCTATAAGTAGTGTCACAGGAATGGTTCAAAACATAGACAGTGGCAAGAGTCAGTCTTCTTGTACTTAATTCGGCATTGTGCCTTTTGTATTTAATTCCGATGCAATATCTGTGTTTCATCGTTAATAAGAAGGTGAGAGGGATACAGTAAACCTGACGTGAATCATCGGAATCTACAACTAGTGTCGCAGGATTGGTTCAAATCATAGTCAGTAAGAAGAAACGGTCTTCTTGTACTTAAGTCGGCATTGTGCCATTTGTATTTAGTTCCGATGCAATTTCTGTGTTTCATCGTCAATAAGAAGGTCCTAGGGATACAGCAAACCTGAGTGAAGCATCGGAATCTTTAACTAGTGTCACAGCAATGGATCAAGATATAGTCAGTAAGAAGAGCCAGTCAACTTGTACTTAAGTTAGCATGTAGTCTTTTGTATTTAGTTCCGATGCAATTTCTGTGTTTCATCGTCAATAAGAAGGTCCAAGGGATACAGTAAACCTGAAGTGAAGCATCGGAATCTATAACTAGTGTCTCAGGAATGGATCAAGATATGGTCAGTAAGAAGAGTCAGTCTTCTTGTACTTAAGTCGGCATTGTGCCTTTTGTATTTAATTCCGATGCAATATCTGTGTTTCATCGTTAATAAGAAGGTGAGAGGGATACAGTAAACCTGAAGTGAATCATCGGAATCTAAAACTAGTGTCGCAGGATTGGTTCAAATCATAGTCAGTAAGAAGAAACAGTCTTCTTGTACTTAAGTCGGCATTGTGCCATTTGTATTTAGTTCCGATGCAATTTCTGTGTTTCATCGTCAATAAGAAGGTCCTAGGGATACAGCAAACCTGAAGTGAAGCATCGGAATCTTTAACTAGTGTCACAGCAATGGATCAAGATATAGTCAGTAAGAAGAGCCAGTCAACTTGTACTTAAGTTGGCATGTAGTCTTTTGTATTTAGTTCCGATGCAATTTCTGTGTTTCATCCTCAATAAGAAGGTCCAAGGGATACAGTAAACCTGAAGTGAAGCATCGGAATCTATATCTAGTGTCACAGGAATGGCTCAAAACACAGTCAGTAAGAAGAGTCAGTCTTCTTGTACTTAACTCGGCATTGTGCCTTTTGTATTTAATTCCGATGTAGTTTCTGTGTTTCATCGTCAATAAGAAGGTCCAAGGGATACAGTAAACCTGAAGTGAGGCATCGGAATCTATAACTACTGTCACAGGAATGGTTCAAAGCATAGACAGTAAGAAGGGTCAGTCTTCTTGAACTTAAGTTGGCGTTGTGCCTTTTGTATTTAATTCCGAAGCAATTTCTGTGTTTCATCGTTGATGTGAAAGTCAGAGGGATACAGTAAACCTGAAGTAAAGCATCGGAATCTAGAACTTTTGTCACAGGAATGGTTAAAACATAGACAGTAAGAAGGGTCCGTCATCTTGTACTTAAGTATTCATTGTGCCTTTTGTATTTAATTCCGATTCAATTTCTGTGCTTTATCGTCAATAAGAAGGTCAGAGGGATACAGTAAACCTGAAATAAAACATCGGAATCTATAACTAGTGTCACAGGAATGGTTCAAAACATAGACAGTAAGAAGAGTCAATCTTCTTGTACTTAAGTCGGCATTGTGCCCTTTTCAATTTAATTCCAATGCAATTACTGGGTTTTATCGTCAATACGAAGGTCAGAGGGATACAGTAAACCTGAAATGAAGCATCGGAATCTATAACTAGTGTCACAGGAAAGGCTCCAAACATTGTCGGTAAGAAGAGTCAGTCTTCTTGTACTTAAGTCGGCATTGTGCCTTTTCCATTTAATTCCGATGCAATTTCAGTGTTTCATCGACTATAAGAGGGTCCAAGGGATACAGTAAAGCTGAAGTGAAGCATCGGAATCTATAACTAGTGTCACAGGAATGGTTCAAAACATAGTCAGTAAGAAGAGTCAATCGTCTTGTATATAAGTCGGCATTGTGCTTTTTGTACTCAATTCCGATTCAATTTCTGTGTTTCATCGTCAATACGATGGTCAGAGGGATACAGTAAACCTGAAGTGAAGCATCGGAATCTAGAACTTTTGTCACAGGAATGGTTCAAAACATAGACAGTAAGAAGGGTCCGTCTTCTTGTACTTAAGTATTCATTGTGCCTTTTGTATTTAATTCCGATGCAATTTCTGTGTTTCATCGTCAAAAAGGTCAGAGGGATACAGTAAACCTGAAGTGAAGCATCGGAATCTATAAGTAGTGTCACAGGAATGGTTCAAAACATAGACAGTTGGAGGAGTCAGTCTTCTTGTACTTAATTCGGCATTGTGCCTTTTGTATTTAATTCCGATGCAATATCTGTGTTTCATCGCTAATAAGAAGGTGAGAGGGATACAGTAAACCTGAAGTGAATCATCGGAATCTACAACTAGTGTCGCAGGAATGGTTCAAATCATAGTCAGTAAGAAGAAACAGTCTTCTTGTACCTAACTCGGCATTGTGCCTTTTGTATTTAATCCGATGTAGTTTCTGTGTTTCATCGTCAATAAGAAGGTCCAAGGGATACAGTAAACCTGAAGTGAAGCATCGGAATCTATAACTAGTGTCACAAGAATGGTTCAAAACACAGTCAGTAAGAAGAGTCAGTATTCTTGTACTTAACTCGGCATTGTGCCTTTTGTATTTACTTCCGATGTAGTTTCTGTGTTTCATCGTCAATAAGAAGGTCCAAGGGATACAGTAAACCTGAAGTGAAGCATCGGAATCTATAACTAGTGTCACAAGAATGGTTCAAAACACAGTCAGTAAGAAGAGTCAGTCTTCTTGTACTTAACTCGGCATTGTGCCTTTTGTATTTACTTCCGATGTAGTTTCTGTGTTTCATCGTCAATAAGAAGGTCCAAGGGATACAGTAAACCTGAAGTGAAGCATCGGAATCTATAACTAGTGTCACAGGAATGGATCAAGATATGGTCAGTAAGAACAGTCAGTCATCTTGTACTTAAGTCGGCATTGTGCCCTTTCTATTTCATTCCGATACAATTTCAGTGTTTCATCGTCAATACGAGGGTCCAGGGGATACATTACAGCTGAAGTGAAGCATCGGAATCTGTAACTAGTGTCACAGGAATGGTTCAAAACTTAGTCAGTAAGAAGAGTCAATCTTCTTGTATTTAAGACGGCATTGTGCCTTTTGTATTTAATTCCGATTCAATTTCTGTGCTTCATCGTCAATAAGAAGGTCAGAGGGATACAGAAAACCTGAAGTGAAGCATCGGAATCTATAACTAGTGTCACAGGAATGGTACATACAAAGTCAGTAAGAAGAGTCAGTCTTCTAGTACTTAAGTCGGCAATGTGCCTTTTGTATTTAATTCAGATGCTATTTCAGTGTTTCTTCGTCAATAAGAGGGTCCAAGCGATACAGTAAAGCTGAAGTGAAGCATCGGAATCTGTAACTAGTGTCACAGGAATGGTACAAAACATAGTCATTAACAAGAGTGAATCTTCTTGTATTTAAGTCGGCATTGTGCCTTTTGTATTCAATTCCTTATCAATTTCTGTGTTTCATCATCAATAAGATGGTCAGAGGGATACAGTAAACCTGAAGTGAAGCATCGGAATCTATAACTAGTGTCACAGGATTGGTTCAAACCATAGACAGTAAGAAGGGTAAGTCTTCATGTACTTAAGTCGGCATTGTGCCTTTTCTATTTAATTCCGATACAATTTCAGTGGTTCATCGTCAATTACAGGGTCCAGGGGATACAGTAAAGCTGAAGTGAAGCATCGGAATCTGTAACTAGTGTCAAGGAATGGTTCAAAACATAGTCAGTACGAAGAGTCAATCTTCTTGTATTTAAGTCGGCATTATGCCTTTTGTATTCTATTCCGATTCAATTTCCGTGTTACATCGTCAATAGGATGGTCAGAGGGATACAGTAAACATGAAGTGAAGCATCGGAATCTATAACTAGTGTCACAGGAATGGTTCAAACCATAGACAGTAAGAAGGGTGGGTCTTCTTGTACTTAAGTATTCATTGTGCCTTTTGTATTTAATTCCGATTCAATTTCTGTGTTTCATCGTCAATAAGAAGTACCAAGGTCCACAGGAAACCTGAAGTAAAACATCGGAATCTATAACTAGTGTCACAGGAATGGTTCAAAACATAGACAGTATAAAGACTCAATCTTCTTGTACTTAAGTCGGCATTGTGCCCTTTTCAATTTAATTCCGATGCAATTTCTGTGTTTCATCGTCAAAAAGAAGGTCAGAGGGATACAGTAAACCTGAAGTGAAGCATCGGAATCTATAAGTAGTGTCACAGGAATGGTTCAAAACATAGACAGTGGGAAGAGTCAGTCTTCTTGTACTCAATTCGGCATTGTGCCTTTTGTATTTAATTCCGATGCAATATCTGTGTTTCATCGTTAATAAGAAGGTGAGAGGGATACAGTAAACCTGAAGTGAATCATCGGAATCTACAACTAGTGTCGCAGGATTGGTTCAAATCATAATCAGTAAGAAGAAACAGTCTTCTTGTACTTAAGTCGGCATTGTGCCATTATTATTTAGTTCCGATGCAATTTCTGTGTTTCATCGTCAATAAGAAGGTCCTAGGGATACAGCAAACCTGAAGTGAAGCATCGGAATCTTTAACTAGTGTCACAGCAATGGATCAAGATATAGTCAGTAAGAAGAGCCAGTCAACTTGTACTTAAGTTGGCATGTAGTCTTTTGTATTTAGTTCCGATGCAATTTCTGTGTTTCATCGTCAATAAGAAGGTCCAAGGGATACAGTAAACCTGAAGTGAAGCATCGGAATCTATAACTAGTGTCACAGGAATGGATCAAGATATGGTCAGTAAGAAGAGTCAGTCTTCTTGTACTTAAGTCGGCATTGTGCCTTTTGTATTTTTATCCGATGCAATTTCTGTGTTTCATCGTCAATAAGAAGGTCAGAGGGATACAGTAAACCTGAAGTGAAGCATCGGAATCTCTTACTAGTGTCACAGGAATGGTTGAAAACATAGACAGTAGGAAGAGTCAGTCTTCTTGTACTTAAGTCGGCATTGTGCTTTTTCTATTTAATTCCGATGCAATTTCTGTGTTTCGTCGCCAATAAGAGGGTCCAAGGGATACAGTAAACCTGACGTGTAGCATCGGAATGTATAACTATTGTCACAGGATTCGTTCAAAACATAGACAGTAGGAAGAGTCAGTCTTCTTGTACTTAAGTTGGCATTGTGCCTTTTGTATTTAATTCCGAAGCAATATCTGTCTTTCATCGTTGATGTGGAAGTCAGAGGGATACAGTAAACCTGAAGTAAAGCATCGGAATCTAGAACTTTTGTCACAGGAATGGTTCAAAACATAGACAGTAAGAAGGGTCCGTCATCTTGTACTTAAGTATTCATTGTGCCTTTTGTATTTAAGTCCGATGCAATTTCTGTCTTTCATCGTCAATAAGAAGGACCAAGGGATACAGTAAACCTGAAGTGAAGCATCGGAATCTATAACTAGTGACACAGGAATGGTTCATACAAAGTCAGCAAGAAGAGTCATTCTTCTAGTACTTAAGTCGGCAATGTGCCTTTTGTATTTAATTCAGGTGCTATTTCTGTGTTTCATCGTCAATAAGAAGGTCAGAGGACACAGTAAACCTGAAGTGAAGCATCGGAATCTATAACTAGTGTCACAGGAATTGCTCCAAACATAGTCAGTAAGAAGAGTCAGTCTTCTTGTACTTAAGTCGGCATTGTGCCCTTTCTATTTCATTCCGATACAATTTCAGTGTTTCATCGTCAATACGAGGGTCCAGGGGATACATTAAAGCTGAAGTGAAGCATCGGAATCTGTAACTAGTGTCACAGGAATGGTTCAAAACTTAGTCAGTAAGAAGAGTCAATCTTCTTGTATTTAAGTCGGCATTGTGCCTTTTGTATCCAATTACGATTCAATTTCTGTGTTTCATCGTCAATAAATGGTCAGAGGGATACAGTAAACCTGAAGTGAAGCATCGGAATCTATAACTAGTGTCACAGTAATTGTTCAAACCATAGACAGTAAGAAGGGTCCGTCTTCTTGTACTTTAGTATTCATTGTGCCTTTTGTATTTAATTCCGATTCAATTTCTGTGCTTCATCGTCAATAAGAAGGTCAGAGGGATACAGTAAACCTGATGTAAAACATCGGAATCTATAACTAGTGTCACAGGAATGGATCAAGGTATAGTCAGTAAGAAGAGTCAGTCTTCTTATACTTAAGTCGACATTGTGCCTTTTCTATTTATTTCCGATGCAATTTCTGTTTTTCATCGTCAATAAGAAGGTCAGAAGGATACAGTAAACCTGACGTGAAACATCGGAATCTCTAACTAGTGTCACAGGAATGGTTCAAAACATAGACAGTAGGAAGAGTCAGCCTTCTTGTACTTAAGTCGGCATTGTGCCTTTTCTATTAAATTCCGATGCAATTTCTGTGTTTCATCGCCAATAAGAGGGTCCAAGGGATACAGTAAACTTGACGTGAAGCATCGGAATCTATAACTAATGTCACAGGATTCGTTCAAAACATAGACAGTAGGAAGTGTCAGTCTTCCTGTACTTAAGTCGGCATTGTGCCTTTTGTATTTCCTTCCGATGCACTATCTGTGTTTCATCGTTGATATGAAGGTCAAAGGGATACAGTAAACCTGAAGTGAAACATCGGAATCTAGAACTTTTGTCACAGGAAATGGTTCAAAACATAGACAGTAAGAAGAGTCCGTCTTCTTGTACTTAAGTATTCGTTGTGCCTTTTGTATTTAATTCCGATGCAATTTCTGTGTTTCATCGTCAATGAGAGGCACCAAGGGATACAGAAAACCTGTAGTGAAGCATCGGAATCTATAACTAGTGTCACAGGAATGGTTCATACAAAGTCAGTAAGAAGAGTCAGTCTTCTAGTACTTAAGTCGGCAATGTGCCTTTTGTATTTAATTCAGATGCTATTTCAGTGTTTCTTCGTCAATAAGAGGGTCCAAGCGATACAGTAAAGCTGAAGTGAAGCTTCGGAATCCGTAACTAGTGTCACAGGAATGGTACAAAACATAGTCAGTAAAAAGAGTGAATCTTCTTGTATTTAAGTCGGCATTGTGCCTTTTGTATTCAATTCCTTATCAATTTCTGTGTTTCATCGTCAATAGGATGGTCAGAGGGATACAGTAAACCTGAAGTGAAGCATCGGAATCTAGAACTTTTGTCACAGGAATGGTTCAAAACATAGACAGTAAGAAGGGTCCGTCTTCTTGTACTTAAGTATTCATTGTGCCTTTTGTATTTAATCCCGATGCAATTTCTGTGTTCCATCGTCAATAAGAACGACCAAGGTATACAGTAAACCTGAAGTAAAGCATCGGAATCTATAACTAGTGTCACAGGAATGGTTCAAAACAGAGACAGTAGGAAGAGTCAGTCTTCTTGTACTTAAGTCGGCATCGTGCCTTTTCTATTTAATTCCGATGCAATTTCTGTGTTTCGTTGCCAATAAGAAGGTCCAAGTGATACAGTAAACCTGAAGTGAAGCATCGGAATCTATAACTAGTGTCATAGGAATGGTTCATACAAAGTCAGTAGGAAGAGTCAGTCTTGTAGTACTTAAGTCGGCAATGTGCCTTTTCTATTTAATTCCGATACAATTTCAGTGTTTCATCGTCAATAACAGGGTCCAGGGGATACAGTAAAGCTGAAGTGAAGCATCGGAATCTGTAACTAGTGTCGCACGAATGGTTCAAAACATAGTCAGTACGAAGAGTCAATCTTATTGTATTTAAGTCGGCATTGTGCCTTTTGTATTCAATTCCGATTCAATTTCTGTGTTTCATCGTCAAAAGGATGGTCAGAGGGATACAGTAAACATGAAGTGAAGCATCGGAATCTATAACTAGTGTCACAGGAATGGTTCAAACCATAGACAGTAAGAAGGGTCCGTCTTCATGTACTTAAGTCGCCATTGTGCCTTTTCTATTTAATTCCGATACAATTTCAGTGGTTCATCGTCAATTACAGGGTCCAGGGGATACAGTAAAGCTGAAATGAAGCATCGGAATCTGTAACTAGTGTCAAGGAATGGTTCAAAACATAGTCAGTACGAAGAGTCAATCTTCTTGTATTTAAGTCGGCATTGTGCATTTTGTATTCTATTCCGATTCAATTTCCGTGTTTCATCGTCAATAGGATGGTCAGAGGGATACAGTAAACATGAAGTGAAGCATCGGAATCTATAACTAGTGTCACAGGAATGGTTCAAACCATAGACAGTAAGAAGGGTGGGTCTTCTTGTACTTAAGTATTCATTGTGCCTTTTGTATTTAATTCCGATTCAATTTCTGTGTTTCATCGTCAATAAGAAGTACCAAGGTCCACAGGAAACCTGAAGTAAAACATCGGAATCTATAACTAGTGTCACAGGAATGGTTCAAAACATAGACAGTAAGAAGACTCAATCTTCTTGTACTTAAGTCGGCATTGTGCCCTTTTCAATTTAATTCCGATGCAATTTCTGTGTTTCATCGTCAAAAAGAAGGTCAGAGGGATACAGTAAACCTGAAGTGAAGCATCGGAATCTATAAGTAGTGTCACAGGAATGGTTCAAAACATAGACAGTGGGAAGAGTCAGTCTTCTTGTACTTAATTCGGCATTGTGCCTTTTGTATTTAATTCCGATGCAATATCTGTGTTTCATCGTCAATAAGAAGGTCCAAGGGATACAGTAAACCTGAAGTGAAGCATCGGAATCTATATCTAGTGTCACAGGAATGGTTCAAAACATAGACAGTAAGAAGAGTCAATCTTCTTGTACTTAAGTCGGCATTGTGCCTTTTCCATTTAATTCCGATGCAATTTCAGTGTTTCATCGACTATAAGAGGGTCCAAGGGATACAGTAAAGCTGAAGTGAAGCATCGGAATCTATAACTAGTGTCACAGGAATGGTTCAAAACATAGTCAGTAAGAAGAGTCAATCGTCTTGTATATAAGTCGGCATTGTGCTTTTTGTACTCAATTCCGATTCAATTTCTGTGTTTCATCGTCAATACGATGGTCAGAGGGATACAGTAAACATGAAGTAAAGCATCGGAATCTAGAACTTTTGTCACAGGAATGGTTAAAACATAGACAGTAAGAAGGGTCCGTCATCTTGTACTTAAGTATTCATTGTGCCTTTTGTATTTAATTCCGATTCAATTTCTGTGCTTTATCGTCAATAAGAAGGTCAGAGGGATACAGTAAATCTGAAGTGAAGCATCGGAATCTCTTACTAGTGCACAGGAATGGTTGAAAACATTGACAGTAGGAAGAGTAAGTCTTCTTGTACTTAAGTCAGCATTGTGCTTTTTCTATTTAATTCCGATGCAATTTCTGTGTTTCGTCGCCAATAAGAGGGTCCAAGGGTACAGTAAACCTGACGTGTAGCATCGGAATCTATAACTATTGTCACAGGATTCGTTCAAAACATAGACAGTAGGAAGAGTCAGTCTTCTTGTACTTAAGTTGGCATTGTGCCTTTTGTATTTAATTCCGAAGCAATATCTGTGTTTCATCGTTGATGTGAAAGTCAGAGGGATACAGTAAACCTGAAGTAAAGCATCGGAATCTAGAACTTTTGTCACAGGAATGGTTCAAAGCATAGACAGTAAGAAGGGTCCGTCATCTAGTACTTAAGTATTCATTGTGCCTTTTGTATTTAATTCCGATGCAATTTCTGTCTTTCATCGTCAATAAGAAGGACCAAGGGATACAGTAAACCTGAAGTGAAGCATCGGAATCTGTAACTAGTGACACAGGAATGGTTCATACAAAGTCAGCAAGAAGAGTCATTCTTCTACTACTTAAGTCGGCAATGTGCCTTTTGTATTTAATTCAGGTGCTATTTCTGTGTTTCATCGTCAATAAGAAGGTCAGAGGACACAGTAAACCTGAAGTGAAGTATCGGAATCTATAACTAGTGTCACAGGAATTGCTCCAAACGTAGTCAGTAAGAAGAGTCAGTCTTCTTGTACTTAAGTCGGCATTGTGCCCTTTCCATTTCATTCCGATACAATTTCAGTGTTTCATCGTCAATACGAGGGTCCAGGGGATACATGAAAGCTGAAGTGAAGCATCGGAATCTGTAACTAGTGTCACAGGAATGGTTCAAAACTTAGTCAGTAAGAAGAGTCAATCTTCTTGTATTTAAGTCGGCATTGTGCCTTTTGTATCCAATTCCGATTCAATTTCTGTGTTTCATCGTCAATAAATGGTCAGAGGGATACAGTAAACCTGAAGTGAAGCATCGGAATCTATAACTAGTGTCAGAGGAATGGATCAAGGTATAGTCAGTAAGAAGAGTCAGTCTTCTTGTACTTAAGTCGACATTGTGCCTTTTCTATTTAATTCCGATGCAATTTCTGTTTTTCATCGTCAATAAGAAGGTCAGAAGGATACAGTAAACCTGACGTGAAACTTCGGAATCTCTAACTAGTGTCACAGGAATGGTTCAAAACATAGACAGTAGGAAGAGTCAGCCTTCTTGTAGTTAAGTCGGCATTGTGCCTTTTCTATTAAATTCCGATGCAATTTCTGTGTTTCATCGCCAATAAGAGGGTCCAAGGGATACAGTAAACTTGACGTGAAGCATCGGAATCTATAACTAATGTCACAGGATTCGTTCAAAACATAGACAGTAGGAAGAGTCAGTCTTCCTGTACTTAAATCGGCATTGTGCCTTTTGTATTTCCTTCCGATGCACTATCTGTGTTTCATCGTTGATATGAAGGTCAAAGGGATACAGTAAACCTGAAGTGAAACATCGGAATCTAGAACTTTTGTTACAGGAAATGGTTCAAAACATAGACAGTAAGAAGGGTCCGTCTTCTTGTACTTAAGTATTCATTGTGCCTTTTGTATTTAATTCCGATGCAATTTCTGTGTTTCATCGTCTATGAGAGGCACCAAGGGATACAGAAAACCTGAAGTGAAGCATCGGAATCTATAACTAGTGTCACAGGATTGGTTCATACAAAGTCAGTAAGAAGAGTCAGTCTTCTAGTACTTAAGTCGGCAATGTGCCTTTTGTATTTAATTCAGATGCTATTTCAGTGTTTCTTCGTCAATAAGAGGGTCCAAGCGATACAGTAAAGCTGAAGTGAAGCATCGGAATCTGTAACTAGTGTCACAGGAATGGTACAAAACATAGTCAGTAAAAAGGAGTGAATCTTCTTGTATTTAAGTCGGCATTGTGCCTTTTGTATTCAATTCCTTATCAATTTCTGTGTTTCATCGTCAATAAGATGGTCAGAGGTATACAGTAAACCTGAAGTGAAGCATCGGAATCTAGAACTTTTGTCACAGGAATGGTTCAAAACATAGACAGTAAGAAGGGTCCGTCTTCTTGTACTTAAGTATTCATTGTGCCTTTTGTATTTAATCCCGATGCAATTTCTGTGTTCCATCGTCAATAAGAAGGACCAAGGTATACAGTAAACCTGAAGTAAAGCATCGGAATCTATAACTAGTGTCACAGGAATGGTTCAAAACAGAGACAGTAGGAAGAGTCAGTCTTGTAGTACTTAAGTCGGCAATGTGCCTTTTCTATTTAATTCCGATACAATTTCAGTGTTTCATCGTCAATAACAGGGTCCAGGGGATACAGTAAAGCTGAAGTGAAGCATCCGAATCTGTAACTAGTGTCGCACGAATGGTTCAAAACATAGTCAGTACGAAGAGTCAATCTTCTTGTATTTAAGTCGGCATTGTGCCTTTTGTATTCTATTCCGATTCAATTTCCGTGTTTCATCGTCAATAGGATGGTCAGAGGGATACAGTAAACATGAAGTGAAGCATCGGAATCTATAACTAGTGTCACAGGAATGGTTCAAACCATAGACAGTAAGAAGGGTGGGTCTTCTTGTACTTAAGTATTCATTGTGCCTTTTGTATTTAATTCCGATTCAATTTCTGTGTTTCATCGTCAATAAGAAGTACCAAGGTCCACAGGAAACCTGAAGTAAAACATCGGAATCTATAACTAGTGTCACAGGAATGGTTCAAAACATAGACAGTAAGAAGACTCAATCTTCTTGTACTTAAGTCGGCATTGTGCCCTTTTCAATTTAATTCCGATGCAATTTCTGTGTTTCATCGTCAAAAAGAAGGTCAGAGGGATACAGTAAACCTGAAGTGAAGCATCGGAATCTATAAGTAGTGTCACAGGAATGGTTCAAAACATAGACAGTGGCAAGAGTCAGTCTTCTTGTACTTAATTCGGCATTGTGCCTTTTGTATTTAATTCCGATGCAATATCTGTGTTTCATCGTTAATAAGAAGGTGAGAGGGATACAGTAAACCTGAAGTGAATCATCGGAATCTACAACTAGTGTCGCAGGATTGGTTCAAATCATAGTCAGTAAGAAGAAACAGTCTTCTTGTACTTAAGTCGGCATTGTGCCATTTGTATTTAGTTCCGATGCAATTTCTGTGTTTCATCGTCAATAAGAAGGTCCTAGGGATACAGCAAACCTGAGTGAAGCATCGGAATCTTTAACTAGTGTCACAGCAATGGATCAAGATATAGTCAGTAAGAAGAGCCAGTCAACTTGTACTTAAGTTGGCATGTAGTCTTTTGTATTTAGTTCCGATGCAATTTCTGTGTTTCATCGTCAATAAGAAGGTCCAAGGGATACAGTAAACCTGAAGTGAAGCATCGGAATCTATAACTAGTGTCTCAGGAATGGATCAAGATATGGTCAGTAAGAAGAGTCAGTCTTCTTGTACTTAAGTCGGCATTGTGCCTTTTGTATTTAATTCCGATGCAATATCTGTGTTTCATCGTTAATAAGAAGGTGAGAGGGATACAGTAAACCTGAAGTGAATCATCGGAATCTAAAACTAGTGTCGCATCATTGGTTCAAATCATAGTCAGTAAGAAGAAACAGTCTTCTTGTACTTAAGTCAGCATTGTGCCATTTGTATTTAGTTCCGATGCAATTTCTGTGTTTCATCGTCAATAAGAAGGTCCTAGGGATACAGCAAACCTGAAGTGAAGCATCGGAATCTTTAACTAGTGTCACAGCAATGGATCAAGATATAGTCAGTAAGAAGAGCCAGTCAACTTGTACTTAAGTTGGCATGTAGTCTTTTGTATTTAGTTCCGATGCAATTTCTGTGTTTCATCCTCAATAAGAAGGTCCAAGGGATACAGTAAACCTGAAGTGAAGCATCGGAATCTATATCTAGTGTCACAGGAATGGCTCAAAACACAGTCAGTAAGAAGAGTCAGTCTTCTTGTACTTAACTCGGCATTGTGCCTTTTGTATTTAATTCCGAAGCAATATCTGTGTTTCATCGTTGATGTGAAAGTCAGAGGGATACAGTAAACCTGAAGTAAAGCATCGGAATCTAGAACTTTTGTCACAGGAATGGTTCAAAACATAGACAGTAAGAAGGGTCCGTCATCTAGTACTTAAGTATTCATTGTGCCTTTTGTATTTAATTCCGATGCAATTTCTGTCTTTCATCGTCAATAAGAAGGACCAAGGGATACAGTAAACCTGAAGTGAAGCATCGGAATCTATAACTAGTGACACAGGAATGGTTCATACAAAGTCAGCAAGAAGAGTCATTCTTCTAGTACTTAAGTCGGCAATGTGCCTTTTGTATTTAATTCAGGTGCTATTTCTGTGTTTCATCGCCAATAAGAAGGTCAGAGGACACAGTAAACCTGAAGTGAAGTATCGGAATCTATAACTAGTGTCACAGGAATTGCTCCAAACGTAGTCAGTAAGAAGAGTCAGTCTTCTTGTACTTAAGTCGGCATTGTGCCCTTTCTATTTCATTCCGATACAATTTCAGTGTTTCATCGTCAATACGAGGGTCCAGGGGATACATGAAAGCTGAAGTGAAGCATCGGAATCTGTAACTAGTGTCACAGGAATGGTTCAAAACTTAGTCAGTAAGAAGAGTCAATCTTCTTGTATTTAAGTCGGCATTGTGCCTTTTGTATCCAATTCCGATTCAATTTCTGTGTTTCATCGTCAATAAATGGTCAGAGGGATACAGTAAACCTGAAGTGAAGCATCGGAATCTATAACTAGTGTCAGAGGAATGGATCAAGGTATAGTCAGTAAGAAGAGTCAGTCTTCTTGTACTTAAGTCGACATTGTGCCTTTTCTATTTAATTCCGATGCAATTTCTGTTTTTCATCGTCAATAAGAAGGTCAGAAGGATACAGTAAACCTGACGTGAAACTTCGGAATCTCTAACTAGTGTCACAGGAATGGTTCAAAACATAGACAGTAGGAAGAGTCAGCCTTCTTGTAGTTAAGTCGGCATTGTGCCTTTTCTATTAAATTCCGATGCAATTTCTGTGTTTCATCGCCAATAAGAGGGTCCAAGGGATACAGTAAACTTGACGTGAAGCATCGGAATCTATAACTAATGTCACAGGATTCGTTCAAAACATAGACAGTAGGAAGAGTCAGTCTTCCTGTACTTAAATCGGCATTGTGCCTTTTGTATTTCCTTCCGATGCACTATCTGTGTTTCATCGTTGATATGAAGGTCAAAGGGATACAGTAAACCTGAAGTGAAACATCGGAATCTAGAACTTTTGTTACAGGAAATGGTTCAAAACATAGACAGTAAGAAGGGTCCGTCTTCTTGTACTTAAGTATTCATTGTGCCTTTTGTATTTAATTCCGATGCAATTTCTGTGTTTCATCGTCTATGAGAGGCACCAAGGGATACAGAAAACCTGAAGTGAAGCATCGGAATCTATAACTAGTGTCACAGGATTGGTTCATACAAAGTCAGTAAGAAGAGTCAGTCTTCTAGTACTTAAGTCGGCAATGTGCCTTTTGTATTTAATTCAGATGCTATTTCAGTGTTTCTTCGTCAATAAGAGGGTCCAAGCGATACAGTAAAGCTGAAGTGAAGCATCGGAATCTGTAACTAGTGTCACAGGAATGGTACAAAACATAGTCAGTAAAAAGGAGTGAATCTTCTTGTATTTAAGTCGGCATTGTGCCTTTTGTATTCAATTCCTTATCAATTTCTGTGTTTCATCGTCAATAAGATGGTCAGAGGTATACAGTAAACCTGAAGTGAAGCATCGGAATCTAGAACTTTTGTCACAGGAATGGTTCAAAACATAGACAGTAAGAAGGGTCCGTCTTCTTGTACTTAAGTATTCATTGTGCCTTTTGTATTTAATCCCGATGCAATTTCTGTGTTCCATCGTCAATAAGAAGGACCAAGGTATACAGTAAACCTGAAGTAAAGCATCGGAATCTATAACTAGTGTCACAGGAATGGTTCAAAACAGAGACAGTAGGAAGAGTCAGTCTTGTAGTACTTAAGTCGGCAATGTGCCTTTTCTATTTAATTCCGATACAATTTCAGTGTTTCATCGTCAATAACAGGGTCCAGGGGATACAGTAAAGCTGAAGTGAAGCATCCGAATCTGTAACTAGTGTCGCACGAATGGTTCAAAACATAGTCAGTACGAAGAGTCAATCTTCTTGTATTTAAGTCGGCATTGTGCCTTTTGTATTCTATTCCGATTCAATTTCCGTGTTTCATCGTCAATAGGATGGTCAGAGGGATACAGTAAACATGAAGTGAAGCATCGGAATCTATAACTAGTGTCACAGGAATGGTTCAAACCATAGACAGTAAGAAGGGTGGGTCTTCTTGTACTTAAGTATTCATTGTGCCTTTTGTATTTAATTCCGATTCAATTTCTGTGTTTCATCGTCAATAAGAAGTACCAAGGTCCACAGGAAACCTGAAGTAAAACATCGGAATCTATAACTAGTGTCACAGGAATGGTTCAAAACATAGACAGTAAGAAGACTCAATCTTCTTGTACTTAAGTCGGCATTGTGCCCTTTTCAATTTAATTCCGATGCAATTTCTGTGTTTCATCGTCAAAAAGAAGGTCAGAGGGATACAGTAAACCTGAAGTGAAGCATCGGAATCTATAAGTAGTGTCACAGGAATGGTTCAAAACATAGACAGTGGCAAGAGTCAGTCTTCTTGTACTTAATTCGGCATTGTGCCTTTTGTATTTAATTCCGATGCAATATCTGTGTTTCATCGTTAATAAGAAGGTGAGAGGGATACAGTAAACCTGAAGTGAATCATCGGAATCTACAACTAGTGTCGCAGGATTGGTTCAAATCATAGTCAGTAAGAAGAAACAGTCTTCTTGTACTTAAGTCGGCATTGTGCCATTTGTATTTAGTTCCGATGCAATTTCTGTGTTTCATCGTCAATAAGAAGGTCCTAGGGATACAGCAAACCTGAGTGAAGCATCGGAATCTTTAACTAGTGTCACAGCAATGGATCAAGATATAGTCAGTAAGAAGAGCCAGTCAACTTGTACTTAAGTTGGCATGTAGTCTTTTGTATTTAGTTCCGATGCAATTTCTGTGTTTCATCGTCAATAAGAAGGTCCAAGGGATACAGTAAACCTGAAGTGAAGCATCGGAATCTATAACTAGTGTCTCAGGAATGGATCAAGATATGGTCAGTAAGAAGAGTCAGTCTTCTTGTACTTAAGTCGGCATTGTGCCTTTTGTATTTAATTCCGATGCAATATCTGTGTTTCATCGTTAATAAGAAGGTGAGAGGGATACAGTAAACCTGAAGTGAATCATCGGAATCTAAAACTAGTGTCGCATCATTGGTTCAAATCATAGTCAGTAAGAAGAAACAGTCTTCTTGTACTTAAGTCGGCATTGTGCCATTTGTATTTAGTTCCGATGCAATTTCTGTGTTTCATCGTCAATAAGAAGGTCCTAGGGATACAGCAAACCTGAAGTGAAGCATCGGAATCTTTAACTAGTGTCACAGCAATGGATCAAGATATAGTCAGTAAGAAGAGCCAGTCAACTTGTACTTAAGTTGGCATGTAGTCTTTTGTATTTAGTTCCGATGCAATTTCTGTGTTTCATCCTCAATAAGAAGGTCCAAGGGATACAGTAAACCTGAAGTGAAGCATCGGAATCTATATCTAGTGTCACAGGAATGGCTCAAAACACAGTCAGTAAGAAGAGTCAGTCTTCTTGTACTTAACTCGGCATTGTGCCTTTTGTATTTAATTCCGAAGCAATATCTGTGTTTCATCGTTGATGTGAAAGTCAGAGGGATACAGTAAACCTGAAGTAAAGCATCGGAATCTAGAACTTTTGTCACAGGAATGGTTCAAAACATAGACAGTAAGAAGGGTCCGTCATCTAGTACTTAAGTATTCATTGTGCCTTTTGTATTTAATTCCGATGCAATTTCTGTCTTTCATCGTCAATAAGAAGGACCAAGGGATACAGTAAACCTGAAGTGAAGCATCGGAATCTATAACTAGTGACACAGGAATGGTTCATACAAAGTCAGCAAGAAGAGTCATTCTTCTAGTACTTAAGTCGGCAATGTGCCTTTTGTATTTAATTCAGGTGCTATTTCTGTGTTTCATCGTCAATAAGAAGGTCAGAGGACACAGTAAACCTGAAGTGAAGTATCGGAATCTATAACTAGTGTCACAGGAATTGCTCCAAACGTAGTCAGTAAGAAGAGTCAGTCTTCTTGTACTTAAGTCGGCATTGTGCCCTTTCTATTTCATTCCGATACAATTTCAGTGTTTCATCGTCAATACGAGGGTCCAGGGGATACATGAAAGCTGAAGTGAAGCATCGGAATCTGTAACTAGTGTCACAGGAATGGTTCAAAACTTAGTCAGTAAGAAGAGTCAATCTTCTTGTATTTAAGTCGGCATTGTGCCTTTTGTATCCAATTCCGATTCAATTTCTGTGTTTCATCGTCAATAAATGGTCAGAGGGATACAGTAAACCTGAAGTGAAGCATCGGAATCTATAACTAGTGTCAGAGGAATGGATCAAGGTATAGTCAGTAAGAAGAGTCAGTCTTCTTGTACTTAAGTCGACATTGTGCCTTTTCTATTTAATTCCGATGCAATTTCTGTTTTTCATCGTCAATAAGAAGGTCAGAAGGATACAGTAAACCTGACGTGAAACTTCGGAATCTCTAACTAGTGTCACAGGAATGGTTCAAAACATAGACAGTAGGAAGAGTCAGCCTTCTTGTAGTTAAGTCGGCATTGTGCCTTTTCTATTAAATTCCGATGCAATTTCTGTGTTTCATCGCCAATAAGAGGGTCCAAGGGATACAGTAAACTTGACGTGAAGCATCGGAATCTATAACTAATGTCACAGGATTCGTTCAAAACATAGACAGTAGGAAGAGTCAGTCTTCCTGTACTTAAATCGGCATTGTGCCTTTTGTATTTCCTTCCGATGCACTATCTGTGTTTCATCGTTGATATGAAGGTCAAAGGGATACAGTAAACCTGAAGTGAAACATCGGAATCTAGAACTTTTGTTACAGGAAATGGTTCAAAACATAGACAGTAAGAAGGGTCCGTCTTCTTGTACTTAAGTATTCATTGTGCCTTTTGTATTTAATTCCGATGCAATTTCTGTGTTTCATCGTCTATGAGAGGCACCAAGGGATACAGAAAACCTAAAGTGAAGCATCGGAATCTATAACTAGTGTCACAGGATTGGTTCATACAAAGTCAGTAAGAAGAGTCAGTCTTCTAGTACTTAAGTCGGCAATGTGCCTTTTGTATTTAATTCAGATGCTATTTCAGTGTTTCTTCGTCAATAAGAGGGTCCAAGCGATACAGTAAAGCTGAAGTGAAGCATCGGAATCTGTAACTAGTGTCACAGGAATGGTACAAAACATAGTCAGTAAAAAGGAGTGAATCTTCTTGTATTTAAGTCGGCATTGTGCCTTTTGTATTCAATTCCTTATCAATTTCTGTGTTTCATCGTAATAAGATGGTCAGAGGTATACAGTAAACCTGAAGTGAAGCATCGGAATCTAGAACTTTTGTCACAGGAATGGTTCAAAACATAGACAGTAAGAAGGGTCCGTCTTCTTGTACTTAAGTATTCATTGTGCCTTTTGTATTTAATCCCGATGCAATTTCTGTGTTCCATCGTCAATAAGAAGGACCAAGGTATACAGTAAACCTGAAGTAAAGCATCGGAATCTATAACTAGTGTCACAGGAATGGTTCAAAACAGAGACAGTAGGAAGAGTCAGTCTTGTAGTACTTAAGTCGGCAATGTGCCTTTTCTATTTAATTCCGATACAATTTCAGTGTTTCATCGTCAATAACAGGGTCCAGGGGATACAGTAAAGCTGAAGTGAAGCATCCGAATCTGTAACTAGTGTCGCACGAATGGTTCAAAACATAGTCAGTACGAAGAGTCAATCTTCTTGTATTTAAGTCGGCATTGTGCCTTTTGTATTCTATTCCGATTCAATTTCCGTGTTTCATCGTCAATAGGATGGTCAGAGGGATACAGTAAACATGAAGTGAAGCATCGGAATCTATAACTAGTGTCACAGGAATGGTTCAAACCATAGACAGTAAGAAGGGTGGGTCTTCTTGTACTTAAGTATTCATTGTGCCTTTTGTATTTAATTCCGATTCAATTTCTGTGTTTCATCGTCAATAAGAAGTACCAAGGTCCACAGGAAACCTGAAGTAAAACATCGGAATCTATAACTAGTGTCACAGGAATGGTTCAAAACATAGACAGTAAGAAGACTCAATCTTCTTGTACTTAAGTCGGCATTGTGCCCTTTTCAATTTAATTCCGATGCAATTTCTGTGTTTCATCGTCAAAAAGAAGGTCAGAGGGATACAGTAAACCTGAAGTGAAGCATCGGAATCTATAAGTAGTGTCACAGGAATGGTTCAAAACATAGACAGTGGCAAGAGTCAGTCTTCTTGTACTTAATTCGGCATTGTGCCTTTTGTATTTAATTCCGATGCAATATCTGTGTTTCATCGTTAATAAGAAGGTGAGAGGGATACAGTAAACCTGAAGTGAATCATCGGAATCTACAACTAGTGTCGCAGGATTGGTTCAAATCATAGTCAGTAAGAAGAAACAGTCTTCTTGTACTTAAGTCGGCATTGTGCCATTTGTATTTAGTTCCGATGCAATTTCTGTGTTTCATCGTCAATAAGAAGGTCCTAGGGATACAGCAAACCTGAGTGAAGCATCGGAATCTTTAACTAGTGTCACAGCAATGGATCAAGATATAGTCAGTAAGAAGAGCCAGTCAACTTGTACTTAAGTTGGCATGTAGTCTTTTGTATTTAGTTCCGATGCAATTTCTGTGTTTCATCGTCAATAAGAAGGTCCAAGGGATACAGTAAACCTGAAGTGAAGCATCGGAATCTATAACTAGTGTCTCAGGAATGGATCAAGATATGGTCAGTAAGAAGAGTCAGTCTTCTTGTACTTAAGTCGGCATTGTGCCTTTTGTATTTAATTCCGATGCAATATCTGTGTTTCATCGTTAATAAGAAGGTGAGAGGGATACAGTAAACCTGAAGTGAATCATCGGAATCTAAAACTAGTGTCGCAGGATTGGTTCAAATCATAGTCAGTAAGAAGAAACAGTCTTCTTGTACTTAAGTCGGCATTGTGCCATTTGTATTTAGTTCCGATGCAATTTCTGTGTTTCATCGTCAATAAGAAGGTCCTAGGGATACAGCAAACCTGAAGTGAAGCATCGGAATCTTTAACTAGTGTCACAGCAATGGATCAAGATATAGTCAGTAAGAAGAGCCAGTCAACTTGTACTTAAGTTGGCATGTAGTCTTTTGTATTTAGTTCCGATGCAATTTCTGTGTTTCATCCTCAATAAGAAGGTCCAAGGGATACAGTAAACCTGAAGTGAAGCATCGGAATCTATATCTAGTGTCACAGGAATGGCTCAAAACACAGTCAGTAAGAAGAGTCAGTCTTCTTGTACTTAACTCGGCATTGTGCCTTTTGTATTTAATTCCGAAGCAATATCTGTGTTTCATCGTTGATGTGAAAGTCAGAGGGATACAGTAAACCTGAAGTAAAGCATCGGAATCTAGAACTTTTGTCACAGGAATGGTTCAAAACATAGACAGTAAGAAGGGTCCGTCATCTAGTACTTAAGTATTCATTGTGCCTTTTGTATTTAATTCCGATGCAATTTCTGTCTTTCATCGTCAATAAGAAGGACCAAGGGATACAGTAAACCTGAAGTGAAGCATCGGAATCTATAACTAGTGACACAGGAATGGTTCATACAAAGTCAGCAAGAAGAGTCATTCTTCTAGTACTTAAGTCGGCAATGTGCCTTTTGTATTTAATTCAGGTGCTATTTCTGTGTTTCATCGTCAATAAGAAGGTCAGAGGACACAGTAAACCTGAAGTGAAGTATCGGAATCTATAACTAGTGTCACAGGAATTGCTCCAAACGTAGTCAGTAAGAAGAGTCAGTCTTCTTGTACTTAAGTCGGCATTGTGCCCTTTCTATTTCATTCCGATACAATTTCAGTGTTTCATCGTCAATACGAGGGTCCAGGGGATACATGAAAGCTGAAGTGAAGCATCGGAATCTGTAACTAGTGTCACAGGAATGGTTCAAAACTTAGTCAGTAAGAAGAGTCAATCTTCTTGTATTTAAGTCGGCATTGTGCCTTTTGTATCCAATTCCGATTCAATTTCTGTGTTTCATCGTCAATAAATGGTCAGAGGGATACAGTAAACCTGAAGTGAAGCATCGGAATCTATAACTAGTGTCAGAGGAATGGATCAAGGTATAGTCAGTAAGAAGAGTCAGTCTTCTTGTACTTAAGTCGACATTGTGCCTTTTCTATTTAATTCCGATGCAATTTCTGTTTTTCATCGTCAATAAGAAGGTCAGAAGGATACAGTAAACCTGACGTGAAACTTCGGAATCTCTAACTAGTGTCACAGGAATGGTTCAAAACATAGACAGTAGGAAGAGTCAGCCTTCTTGTAGTTAAGTCGGCATTGTGCCTTTTCTATTAAATTCCGATGCAATTTCTGTGTTTCATCGCCAATAAGAGGGTCCAAGGGATACAGTAAACTTGACGTGAAGCATCGGAATCTATAACTAATGTCACAGGATTCGTTCAAAACATAGACAGTAGGAAGAGTCAGTCTTCCTGTACTTAAATCGGCATTGTGCCTTTTGTATTTCCTTCCGATGCACTATCTGTGTTTCATCGTTGATATGAAGGTCAAAGGGATACAGTAAACCTGAAGTGAAACATCGGAATCTAGAACTTTTGTTACAGGAAATGGTTCAAAACATAGACAGTAAGAAGGGTCCGTCTTCTTGTACTTAAGTATTCATTGTGCCTTTTGTATTTAATTCCGATGCAATTTCTGTGTTTCATCGTCTATGAGAGGCACCAAGGGATACAGAAAACCTGAAGTGAAGCATCGGAATCTATAACTAGTGTCACAGGATTGGTTCATACAAAGTCAGTAAGAAGAATCAGTCTTCTAGTACTTAAGTCGGCAATGTGCCTTTTGTATTTAATTCAGATGCTATTTCAGTGTTTCTTCGTCAATAAGAGGGTCCAAGCGATACAGTAAAGCTGAAGTGAAGCATCGGAATCTGTAACTAGTGTCACAGGAATGGTACAAAACATAGTCAGTAAAAAAGAGTGAATCTTCTTGTATTTAAGTCGGCATTGTGCCTTTTGTATTCAATTCCTTATCAATTTCTGTGTTTCATCGTCAATAAGATGGTCAGAGGTATACAGTAAACCTGAAGTGAAGCATCGGAATCTAGAACTTTTGTCACAGGAATGGTTCAAAACATAGACAGTAAGAAGGGTCCGTCTTCTTGTACTTAAGTATTCATTGTGCCTTTTGTATTTAATCCCGATGCAATTTCTGTGTTCCATCGTCAATAAGAAGGACCAAGGTATACAGTAAACCTGAAGTAAAGCATCGGAATCTATAACTAGTGTCACAGGAATGGTTCAAAACAGAGACAGTAGGAAGAGTCAGTCTTGTAGTACTTAAGTCGGCAATGTGCCTTTTCTATTTAATTCCGATACAATTTCAGTGTTTCATCGTCAATAACAGGGTCCAGGGGATACAGTAAAGCTGAAGTGAAGCATCCGAATCTGTAACTAGTGTCGCACGAATGGTTCAAAACATAGTCAGTACGAAGAGTCAATCTTCTTGTATTTAAGTCGGCATTGTGCCTTTTGTATTCTATTCCGATTCAATTTCCGTGTTTCATCGTCAATAGGATGGTCAGAGGGATACAGTAAACATGAAGTGAAGCATCGGAATCTATAACTAGTGTCACAGGAATGGTTCAAACCATAGACAGTAAGAAGGGTGGGTCTTCTTGTACTTAAGTATTCATTGTGCCTTTTGTATTTAATTCCGATTCAATTTCTGTGTTTCATCGTCAATAAGAAGTACCAAGGTCCACAGGAAACCTGAAGTAAAACATCGGAATCTATAACTAGTGTCACAGGAATGGTTCAAAACATAGACAGTGGCAAGAGTCAGTCTTCTTGTACTTAATTCGGCATTGTGCCTTTTGTATTTAATTCCGATGCAATATCTGTGTTTCATCGTTAATAAGAAGGTGAGAGGGATACAGTAAACCTGACGTGAATCATCGGAATCTACAACTAGTGTCGCAGGATTGGTTCAAATCATAGTCAGTAAGAAGAAACGGTCTTCTTGTACTTAAGTTGGCATTGTGCCATTTGTATTTAGTTCCGATGCAATTTCTGTGTTTCATCGTCAATAAGAAGGTCCTAGGGATACAGCAAACCTGAGTGAAGCATCGGAATCTTTAACTAGTGTCACAGCAATGGATCAAGATATAGTCAGTAAGAAGAGCCAGTCAACTTGTACTTAAGTTGGCATGTAGTCTTTTGTATTTAGTTCCGATGCAATTTCTGTGTTTCATCGTCAATAAGAAGGTCCAAGGGATACAGTAAACCTGAAGTGAAGCATCGGAATCTATAACTAGTGTCTCAGGAATGGATCAAGATATGGTCAGTAAGAAGAGTCAGTCATCTTGTACTTAAGTCGGCATTGTGCCTTTTGTATTTAATTCCGATGCAATATATGTGTTTCATCGTTAATAAGAAGGTGAGAGGGATACAGTAAACCTGAAGTGAATCATCGGAATCTAAAACTAGTGTCGCAGGATTGGTTCAAATCATAGTCAGTAAGAAGAAACAGTCTTCTTGTACTTAAGTCGGCATTGTGCCATTTGTATTTAGTTCCGATGCAATTTCTGTGTTTCATCGTCAATAAGAAGGTCCTAGGGATTCAGCAAACCTGAAGTGAAGCATCGGAATCTTTAACTAGTGTCACAGCAATGGATCAAGATATAGTCAGTAAGAAGAGCCAGTCAACTTGTACTTAAGTTGGCATGTAGTCTTTTGTATTTAGTTCCGATGCAATTTCTGTGTTTCATCCTCAATAAGAAGGTCCAAGGGATACAGTAAACCTGAAGTGAAGCATCGGAATCTATATCTAGTGTCACAGGAATGGCTCAAAACACAGTCAGTAAGAAGAGTCAGTCTTCATGTACTTAACTCGGCATTGTGCCTTTTGTATTTAATTCCGATGTAGTTTCTGTGTTTCATCGTCAATAAGAAGGTCCAAGGGATACAGTAAACCTGAAGTGAGGCATCGGAATCTATAACTACTGTCACAGGAATGGTTCAAAGCATAGACAGTAAGAAGGGTCAGTCTTCTTGAACTTAAGTTGGCGTTGTGCCTTTTGTATTTAATTCCGAAGCAATATCTGTGTTTCATCGTTGATGTGAAAGTCAGAGGGATACAGTAAACCTGAAGTAAAGCATCGGAATCTAGAACTTTTGTCACAGGAATGGTTAAAACATAGACAGTAAGAAGGGTCCGTCATCTTGTACTTAAGTATTCATTGTGCCTTTTGTATTTAATTCCGATTCAATTTCTGTGCTTTATCGTCAATAAGAAGGTCAGAGGGATACAGTAAACCTGAAATAAAACATCGGAATCTATAACTAGTGTCACAGGAATGGTTCAAAACATAGACAGTAAGAAGAGTCAATCTTCTTGTACTTAAGTCGGCATTGTGCCCTTTTCAATTTAATTCCAATGCAATTACTGGGTTTTATCGTCAATACGAAGGTCAGAGGGATACAGTAAACCTGAAATGAAGCATCGGAATCTATAACTAGTGTCACAGGAAAGGCTCCAAACATTGTTGGTAAGAAGAGTCAGTCTTCTTGTACTTAAGTCGGCATTGTGCCTTTTCCATTTAATTCCGATGCAATTTCAGTGTTTCATCGACTATAAGAGGGTCCAAGGGATACAGTAAAGCTGAAGTGAAGCATCGGAATCTATAACTAGTGTCACAGGAATGGTTCAAAACATAGTCAGTAAGAAGAGTCAATCGTCTTGTATATAAGTCGGCATTGTGCTTTTTGTACTCAATTCCGATTCAATTTCTGTGTTTCATCGTCAATACGATGGTCAGAGGGATACAGTAAACCTGAAGTGAAGCATCGGAATCTAGAACTTTTGTCACAGGAATGGTTCAAAACATAGACAGTAAGAAGGGTCCGTCTTCTTGTACTTAAGTATTCATTGTGCCTTTTGTATTTAATTCCGATGCAATTTCTGTGTTTCATCGTCAAAAAGGTCAGAGGGATACAGTAAACCTGAAGTGAAGCATCGGAATCTATAAGTAGTGTCACAGGAATGGTTCAAAACATAGACAGTAGGAGGAGTCAGTCTTCTTGTACTTAATTCGGCATTGTGCCTTTTGTATTTAATTCCGATGCAATATCTGTGTTTCATCGCTAATAAGAAGGTGAGAGGGATACAGTAAACCTGAAGTGAATCATCGGAATCTACAACTAGTGTCGCAGGAATGCTTCAAATCATAGTCAGTAAGAAGAAACAGTCTTCTTGTACCTAACTCGGCATTGTGCCTTTTGTATTTAATCCGATGTAGTTTCTGTGTTTCATCGTCAATAAGAAGGTCCAAGGGATACAGTAAACCTGAAGTGAAGCATCGGAATCTATAACTAGTGTCACAAGAATGGTTCAAAACACAGTCAGTAAGAAGAGTCAGTCTTCTTGTACTTAACTCGGCATTGTGCCTTTTGTATTTACTTCCGATGTAGTTTCTGTGTTTCATCGTCAATAAGAAGGTCCAAGGGATACAGTAAACCTGAAGTGAAGCATCGGAATCTATAACTAGCGTCACAAGAATGGATCAAGATATGGTCAGTAAGAAGAGTCAGTCTTCTTGTACTTAAGTCGGCATTGTGCCTTTTGTATTTAATTCCGATGCAATATCTGTGTTTCATCGTTAATAAGAAGGTGAGAGGGATACAGTAAACCTGAAGTGAATCATCGGAATCTACAACTAGTGTCACAGGAATGGATCAAGATATGGTCAGTAAGAAGAGTCAGTCTTCTTGTACTTAAGTCGGCATTGTGCCTTTTGTATTTTTGTCCGATGCAATTTCTGTGTTTCATCGTCACTAAGAAGGTCAGAGGGATACAGTAAACCTAAAGTGAAGCATCGGAATCTCTTACTAGTGCACAGGAATGGTTGAAAACATTGACAGTAGGAAGAGTAAGTCTTCTTGTACTTAAGTTGGCATTGTGCCTTTTGTATTTAATTCCGAAGCAATATCTGTGTTTCATCGTTGATGTGAAAGTCAGAGGGATACAGTAAACCTGAAGTAAAGCATCGGAATCTTGAACTTTTGTCACAGGAATGGTTCAAAACATAGACAGTAAGAAGGGTCCGACATCTAATACTTAAGTATTCATTGTGCCTTTTGTATCTAATTCCGATGCAATTTCTGTCTTTCATCGTCAATAAGAAGGACCAAGGGATACAGGAAACCTGAAGTGAAGCATCGGAATCTATAACTAGTGACACAGGAATGGTTCATACAAAGTCAGCAAGAAGAGTCATTCTTCTAGTACTTAAGTCGGCAATGTGCCTTTTGTATTTAATTCAGGTGCTATTTCTGTATTTCATCGTCAATAAGAAGGTCAGAGGACACAGTAAACCTGAAGTGAAGCATCGGAATCTATAACTAGTGTCACAGGAATTGCTCCAAACGTAGTCAGTAAGAAGAGTCAGTCTTCTTGTACTTAAGTCGGCATTGTGCCCTTTCTATTTCATTCCGATACAATTTCAGTGTTTCATCGTCAATACGAGGGTCCAGGGGATACATTAAAGCTGAAGTGAAGCATCGGAATCTGTAACTAGTGTCACAGGAATGGTACAAAACATAGTCAGTAAAAAGAGTGAATCTTCTTGTATTTAAGTCGGCATTGTGCCTTTTGTATTCAATCCCTTATCAATTTCTGTGTTTCATCGTCAATAAGATGGTCAGAGGGATACAGTAAACCTGAAGTGAAGCATCGGAATCTAGAACTTTTGTCACAGGAATGGTTCAAAACATAGACAGTAAGAAGGGTCCGTCTTCTTGTACTTAAGTATTCATTGTGCCTTTTGTATTTAATCCCGATGCAATTTCTGTGTTCCATCGTCAATAAGAAGGACCATGGTATACAGTAAACCTGAAGTAAAGCATCGGAATCTATAACTAGTGTCACAGGAATGGTTCAAAACAGAGACAGTAGGAAGAGTCAGTCTTCTTGTACTTAAGTCGGCATCGTGCCTTTTCTATTTAATTCCGATGCAATATCTGTGTTTCGTTGCCAATAAGAAGGTCCAAGTGATACAGTAAACCTGAAGTGAAGCATCGGAATCTATAACTAGTGTCATAGGAATGGTTCATACAAAGTCAGTAGGAAGAGTCAGTCTTGTAGTACTTAAGTCGGCAATGTGCCTTATCTATTTAATTCCGATACAATTTCAGTGTTTCATCGTCAATAACAGGGTCCAGGGGATACAGTAAAGCTGAAGTGAAGCATCCGAATCTGTAACTAGTGTCGCACGAATGGTTCAAAACACAGTCAGTACGAAGAGTCAATCTTATTGTATTTAAGTCGGCATTGTGCCTTTTGTATTCTATTCCGATTCAATTTCCGTGTTTCATCGTCAATAGGATGGTCAGAGGGATACAGTAAACATGAAGTGAAGCATCGGAATCTATAACTAGTGTCACAGGAATGGTTCAAACCATAGACAGTAAGAAGGGTGGGTCTTCTTGTACTTAAGTATTCATTGTGCATTTTGTATTTAATTCCGATTCAATTTCTGTGTTTCATCGTCAATAAGAAGTACCAAGGTCCACAGGAAACCTGAAGTAAAACATCGGAATCTATAACTAGTGTCACAGGAATGGTTCAAAACATAGACAGTAAGAAGACTCAATCTTCTTGTACTTAAGTCGGCATTGTGCCCTTTTCAATTTAATTCCGATGCAATTTCTGTGTTTCATCGTCAAAAAGAAGGTCAGAGGGATAAAGTAAACCTGAAGTGAAGCATCGGAATCTATAACTAGTGTCTCAGGAATGGATCAAGATATGGTCAGTAAGAAGAGTCAGTCTTCTTGTACTTAAGTCGGCATTGTGCCTTTTGTATTTAATTCCGATTCAATATCTGTGTTTCATCGTTAATAAGAAGGTGAGAGGGATACAGTAAACCTGAAGTGAATCATCGGAATCTAAAACTAGTGTCGCAGGATTGGTTCAAATCATAGTCAGTAAGAAGAAACAGTCTTCTTGTACTTAAGTCGGCATTGTGCCATTTGTATTTAGTTCCGATGCAATTTCTGTGTTTCATCGTCAATAAGAAGGTCCTAGGGATACAGCAAACCTGAAGTGAAGCATCGGAATCTTTAACTAGTGTCACAGCAATGGATCAAGATATAGTCAGTAAGAAGAGCCAGTCAACTTGTACTTAAGTTGGCATGTAGTCTTTTGTATTTAGTTCCGATGCAATTTCTGTGTTTCATCGTCAATAAGAAGGTCCAAGGGATACAGTAAACCTGAAGTGAAGCATCGGAATCTATATCTAGTGTCACAGGAATGGCTCAAAACAGTCAGTAAGAAGAGTCAGTCTTCTTGTACTTAACTCGGCATTGTGCCTTTTGTATTTAATTCCGATGTAGTTTCTGTGTTTCATCGTCAATAAGAAGGTCCAAGGGATACAGTAAACCTGAAGTGAGGCATCGGAATCTATAACTACTGTCACAGGAATGGTTCAAAGCATAGACAGTAAGAAGGGTCAGTCTTCTTGTACTTAAGTTGGCGTTGTGCCTTTTGTATTTAATTCCGAAGCAATATCTGTGTTTCATCGTTGATGTGAAAGTCAGAGGGATACAGTAAACCTGAAGTAAAGCATCGGAATCTAGAACTTATGTCACAGGAATGGTTAAAACATAGACAGTAAGAAGGGTCCGTCATCTTGTACTTAAGTATTCATTGTGCCTTTTGTATTTAATTCCGATTCAATTTCTGTGCTTCATCGTCAATAAGAAGGTCAGAGGGATACAGTAAACCTGAAATAAAACATCGGAATCTATAACTAGTGTCACAGGAATGGTTCAAAACATAGACAGTAAGAAGAGTCAATCTTCTTGTACTTAAGTCGGCATTGGGCCCTTTTCAATTTAATTCCAATGCAATTACTGGGTTTTATCGTCAATACGAAGGTCAGAGGGATACAGTAAACCTGAAATGAAGCATCGGAATCTATAACTAGTGTCACAGGAAAGGCTCCAAACATTGTTGGTAAGAAGAGTCAGTCTTCTTGTACTTAAGTCGGCATTGTGCCTTTTCCATTTAATTCCGATGCAATTTCAGTGTTTCATCGACTATAAGAGGGTCCAAGGGATACAGTAAAGCTGAAGTGAAGCATCGGAATCTATAACTAGTGTCACAGGAATGGTTCAAAACATAGTCAGTAAGAAGAGTCAATCGTCTTGTATATAAGTCGGCATTGTGCTTTTTGTACTCAATTCCGATTCAATTTCTGTGTTTCATCAATACGATGGTCAGAGGGATACAGTAAACCTGAAGTGAAGCATCGGAATCTAGAACTTTTGTCACAGGAATGGTTCAAAACATAGACAGTAAGAAGGGTCCGTCTTCTTGTACTTAAGTATTCATTGTGCCTTTTGTATTTAATTCCGATGCAATTCCTGTGTTTCATCGTCAAAAAGGTCAGAGGGATACAGTAAACCTGAAGTGAAGCATCGGAATCTATAAGTAGTGTCACAGGAATGGTTCAAAACATAGACAGTAAGAAGGGTCCGTCTTCTTGTACTTAAGTATTCATTGTGCCTTTTGTATTTAATCCCGATGCAATTTCTGTGTTCCATCGTCAATAAGAAGGACCAAGGTATACAGTAAACCTGAAGTAAAGCATCGGAATCTATAACTAGTGTCACAGGAATGGTTCAAAACAGAGACAGTAGGAAGAGTCAGTCTTCTTGTACTTAAGTCGGCATCGTGCCTTTTCTATTTAATTCCGATGCAATATCTGAGTTTCGTTGCCAGTAAGAAGGTCCAAGTGATACAGTAAACCTGAAGTGAAGCATCGGAATCTATAACTAGTGTCATAGGAATGGTTCATACAAAGTCAGTAGGAAGAGTCAGTCTTGTAGTACTTAAGTCGGCAATGTGCCATATCTATTTAATTCCGATACAATTTCAGTGTTTCATCGTCAATAACAGGGTCCAGGGGATACAGTAAAGCTGAAGTGAAGCATCCGAATCTGTAACTAGTGTCGCACGAATGGTTCAAAACACAGTCAGTACGAAGTGTCAATCTTATTGTATTTAAGTCGGCATTGTGCCTTTTGTATTCTATTCCGATTCAATTTCCGTGTTTCATCGTCAATAGGATGGTCAGAGGGATACAGTAAACATGAAGTGAAGCATCGGAATCTATAACTAGTGTCACAGGAATGGTTCAAACCATAGACAGTAAGAAGGGTGGGTCATCTTGTACTTAAGTATTCATTGTGCCTTTTGTATTTAATTCCGATTCAATTTCTGTGTTTCATCGTCAATAAGAAGTACCAAGGTCCACAGGAAACCTGAAGTAAAACATCGGAATCTATAACTAGTGTCACAGGAATGGTTCAAAACATAGACAGTAAGAAGACTCAATCTTCTTGTACTTAAGTCGGCATTGTGCCCTTTTCAATTTAATTCCGATGCAATTTCTGTGTTTCATCGTCAAAAAGAAGGTCAGAGGGATACAGTAAACCTGAAGTGAAGCATCGGAATCTATAAGTAGTGTCACAGGAATGGTTCAAAACATAGACAGTGGCAAGAGTCAGTCTTCTTGTACTTAATTCGGTATTGTGCCTTTTGTATTTAATTCCGATGCAATATCTGTGATTCATCGTTAATAAGAAGGTGAGAGGGATACAGTAAACCTGAAGTGAATCATCGGAATCTACAACTAGTGTCGCAGGATTGGTTCAAATCATAGTCAGTAAGAAGAAACAGTCTTCTTGTACTTAAGTCGGCATTGTGCCATTTGTATTTAGTTCCGATGCAAGTTCTGTGTTTCATCGTCAATAAGAAGGTCCTAGGGATACAGCAAACCTGAGTGAAGCATCGGAATCTTTAACTAGTGTCACAGCAATGGATCAAGATATAGTCAGTAAGAAGAGCCAGTCAACTTGTACTTAAGTTGGCATGTAGTCTTTTGTATTTAGTTCCGATGCAATTTCTGTGTTTCATCGTCAATAAGAAGGTCCAAGGGATACAGTAACCCTGAAGTGAAGCATCGGAATCTATAACTAGTGTCTCAGGAATGGATCAAGATATGGTCAGTAAGAAGAGTCAGTCTTCTTGTACTTAAGTCGGCATTGTGCCTTTTGTATTTAATTCCGATTCAATATCTGTGTTTCATCGTTAATAAGAAGGTGAGAGGGATACAGTAAACCTGAAGTGAATCATCGGAATCTAAAACTAGTGTCGCAGGATTGGTTCAAATCATAGTCAGTAAGAAGAAACAGTCTTCTTGTACTTAAGTCGGCATTGTGCCATTTGTATTTAGTTCCGATGCAATTTCTGTGTTTCATCGTCAATAAGAAGGTCCTAGGGATACAGCAAACCTGAAGTGAAGCATCGGAATCTTTAACTAGTGTCACAGCAATGGATCAAGATATAGTCAGTAAGAAGAGCCAGTCAACTTGTACTTAAGTTGGCATGTAGTCTTTTGTATTTAGTTCCGATGCAATTTCTGTGTTTCATCGTCAATAAGAAGGTCCAAGGGATACAGTAAACCTGAAGTGAAGCATCGGAATCTATATCTAGTGTCACAGGAATGGCTCAAAACACAGTCAGTAAGAAGAGTCAGTCTTCTTGTACTTAACTCGGCATTGTGCCTTTTGTATTTAATTCCGATGTAGTTTCTGTGTTTCATCGTCAATAAGAAGGTCCAAGGGATACAGTAAACCTGAAGTGAGGCATCGGAATCTATAACTACTGTCACAGGAATGGTTCAAAGCATAGACAGTAAGAAGGGTCAGTCTTCTTGTACTTAAGTTGGCGTTGTGCCCTTTTCAATTTAATTCCAATGCAATTACTGGGTTTTATCGTCAATACGAAGGTCAGAGGGATACAGTAAACCTGAAATGAAGCATCGGAATCTATAACTAGTGTCACAGGAAAGGCTCCAAACATTGTTGGTAAGAAGAGTCAGTCTTCTTGTACTTAAGTCGGCATTGTGCCTTTTCCATTTAATTCCGATGCAATTTCAGTGTTTCATCGACTATAAGAGGGTCCAAGGGATACAGTAAAGCTGAAGTGAAGCATCGGAATCTATAACTAGTGTCACAGGAATGGTTCAAAACATAGTCAGTAAGAAGAGTCAATCGTCTTGTATATAAGTCGGCAATGTGCTTTTTGTACTCAATTCCGATTCAATTTCTGTGTTTCATCGTCAATACGATGGTCAGAGGGATACAGTAAACCTGAAGTGAAGCATCGGAATCTAGAACTTTTGTCACAGGAATGGTTCAAAACATAGACAGTAAGAAGGGTCCGTCTTCTTGTACTTAAGTATTCATTGTGCCTTTTGTATTTAATTCCGATGCAATTTCTGTGTTTCATCGTCAAAAAGGTCAGAGGGATACAGTAAACCTGAAGTGAAGCATCGGAATCTATAAGTAGTGTCACAGGAATGGTTCAAAACATAGACAGTAGGAGGAGTCAGTCTTCTTGTACTTAATTCGGCATTGTGCCTTTTGTATTTAATTCCGATGCAATATCTGTGTTTCATCGCTAATAAGAAGGTGAGAGGGATACAGTAAACCTGAAGTGAATCATCGGAATCTACAACTAGTGTCGCAGGAATGGTTCAAATCATAGTCAGTAAGAAGAAACAGTCTTCTTGTACCTAACTCGGCATTGTGCCTTTTGTATTTAATCCGATGTAGTTTCTGTGTTTCATCGTCAATAAGAAGGTCCAAGGGATACAGTAAACCTGAAGTGAAGCATCGGAATCTATAACTAGTGTCACAAGAATGGTTCAAAACACAGTCAGTAAGAAGAGTCAGTCTTCTTGTACTTAACTCGGCATTGTGCCTTTTGTATTTACTTCCGATGTAGTTTCTGTGTTTCATCGTCAATAAGAAGGTCCAAGGGATACAGTAAACCTGAAGTGAAGCATCGGAATCTATAACTAGCGTCACAAGAATGGATCAAGATATGGTCAGTAAGAAGAGTCAGTCTTCTTGTACTTAAGTCGGCATTGTGCCTTTTGTATTTAATTCCGATGCAATATCTGTGTTTCATCGTTAATAAGAAGGTGAGAGGGATACAGTAAACCTGAAGTGAATCATCGGAATCTACAACTAGTGTCACAGGAATGGATCAAGATATGGTCAGTAAGAAGAGTCAGTCTTCTTGTACTTAAGTCGGCATTGTGCCTTTTGTATTTTTGTCCGATGCAATTTCTGTGTTTCATCGTCACTAAGAAGGTCAGAGGGATACAGTAAACCTAAAGTGAAGCATCGGAATCTCTTACTAGTGCACAGGAATGGTTGAAAACATTGACAGTAGGAAGAGTAAGTCTTCTTGTACTTAAGTTGGCATTGTGCCTTTTGTATTTAATTCCGAAGCAATATCTGTGTTTCATCGTTGATGTGAAAGTCAGAGGGATACAGTAAACCTGAAGTAAAGCATCGGAATCTTGAACTTTTGTCACAGGAATGGTTCAAAACATAGACAGTAAGAAGGGTCCGTCATCTAATACTTAAGTATTCATTGTGCCTTTTGTATCTAATTCCGATGCAATTTCTGTCTTTCATCGTCAATAAGAAGGACCAAGGGATACAGGAAACCTGAAGTGAAGCATCGGAATCTATAACTAGTGACACAGGAATGGTTCATACAAAGTCAGCAAGAAGAGGCATTCTTCTAGTACTTAAGTCGGCAATGTGCCTTTTGTATTTAATTCAGGTGCTATTTCTGTATTTCATCGTCAATAAGAAGGTCAGAGGACACAGTAAACCTGAAGTGAAGCATCGGAATCTATAACTAGTGTCACAGGAATTGCTCCAAACGTAGTCAGTAAGAAGAGTCAGTCTTCTTGTACTTAAGTCGGCATTGTGCCCTTTCTATTTCATTCCGATACAATTTCAGTGTTTCATCGTCAATACGAGGGTCCAGGGGATACATTAAAGCTGAAGTGAAGCATCGGAATCTGTAACTAGTGTCACAGGAATGGTACAAAACATAGTCAGTAAAAAGAGTGAATCTTCTTGTATTTAAGTCGGCATTGTGCCTTTTGTATTCAATCCCTTATCAATTTCTGTGTTTCATCGTCAATAAGATGGTCAGAGGGATACAGTAAACCTGAAGTGAAGCATCGGAATCTAGAACTTTTGTCACAGGAATGGTTCAAAACATAGACAGTAAGAAGGGTCCGTCTTCTTGTACTTAAGTATTCATTGTGCCTTTTGTATTTAATCCCGATGCAATTTCTGTGTTCCATCGTCAATAAGAAGGACCAAGGTATACAGTAAACCTGAAGTAAAGCATCGGAATCTATAACTAGTGTCACAGGAATGGTTCAAAACAGAGACAGTAGGAAGAGTCAGTCTTCTTGTACTTAAGTCGGCATCGTGCCTATTCTATTTAATTCCGATGCAATATCTGTGTTTCGTTGCCAATAAGAAGGTCCAAGTGATACAGTAAACCTGAAGTGAAGCATCGGAATCTATAACTAGTGTCATAGGAATGGTTCATACAAAGTCAGTAGGAAGAGTCAGTCTTGTAGTACTTAAGTCGGCAATGTGCCTTTTCTATTTAATTCCGACACAATTTCAGTGTTTCATATTCAATAACAGGGTCCAGGGGATACAGTAAAGCTGAAGTGAAGCATCCGAATCTGTAACTAGTGTCGCACGAATGGTTCAAAACACAGTCAGTACGAAGAGTCAATCTTATTGTATTTAAGTCGGCATTGTGCCTTTTGTATTCAATTCCGATTCAATTTCCGTGTTTCATCGTCAATAGGATGGTCAGAGGGATACAGTAAACATGAAGTGAAGCATCGGAATCTATAACTAGTGTCACAGGAATGGTTCAAACCATAGACAGTAAGAAGGGTGGGTCTTCTTGTACTTAAGTATTCATTGTGCCTTTTGTATTTAATTCCGATTCAATTTCTGTGTTTCATCGTCAATAAGAAGTACCAAGGTCCACAGGAAACCTGAAGTAAAACATCGGAATCTATAACTAGTGTCACAGGAATGGTTCAAAACATAGACAGTAAGAAGACTCAATCTTCTTGTACTTAAGTCGGCATTGTGCCCTTTTCAATTTAATTCCGATGCAATTTCTGTGTTTCATCGTCAAAAAGAAGGTCAGAGGGATACAGTAAACCTGAAGTGAAGCATCGGAATCTATAAGTAGTGTCACAGGAATGGTTCAAAACATAGACAGTGGCAAGAGTCAGTCTTCTTGTACTTAATTCGGCATTGTGCCTTTTGTATTTAATTCCGATGCAATATCTGTGTTTCATCGTTAATAAGAAGGTGAGAGGGATACAGTAAACCTGAAGTGAATCATCGGAATCTACAACTAGTGTCGCAGGATTGGTTCAAATCATAGTCAGTAAGAAGAAACAGTCTTCTTGTACTTAAGTCGGCATTGTGCCATTTGTATTTAGTTCCGATGCAATTTCTGTGTTTCATCGTCAATAAGAAGGTCCTAGGGATACAGCAAACCTGAGTGAAGCATCGGAATCTTTAACTAGTGTCACAGCAATGGATCAAGATATAGTCAGTAAGAAGAGCCAGTCAACCTGTACTTAAGTTGGCATGTAGTCTTTTGTATTTAGTTCCGATGCAATTTCTGTGTTTCATCGTCAATAAGAAGGTCCAAGGGATACAGTAAACCTGAAGTGAAGCATCGGAATCTATAACTAGTGTCTCAGGAATGGATCAAGATATGGTCAGTAAGAAGAGTCAGTCTTCTTGTACTTAAGTCGGCATTGTGCCCTTTCTATTTCATTCCGATTCAATTTCCGTGTTTCATCGTCAATAGGATGGTCAGAGGGATACAGTAAACATGAAGTGAAGCATCGGAATCTATAACTAGTGTCACAGGAATGGTTCAAACCATAGACAGTAAGAAGGGTGGGTCTTCTTGTACTTAAGTATTCATTGTGCCTTTTGTATTTAATTCCGATTCAATTTCTGTGTTTCATCGTCAATAAGAAGTACCAAGGTCCACAGGAAACCTGAAGTAAAACATCGGAATCTATAACTAGTGTCACAGGAATGGTTCAAAACATAGACAGTAAGAAGACTCAATCTTCTTGTACTTAAGTCGGCATTGTGCCCTTTTCAATTTAATTCCGATGCAATTTCTGTGTTTCATCGTCAAAAAGAAGGTCAGAGGGATACAGTAAACCTGAAGTGAAGCATCGGAATCTATAAGTAGTGTCACAGGAATGGTTCAAAACATAGACAGTGGCAAGAGTCAGTCTTCTTGTACTTAATTCGGCATTGTGCCTTTTGTATTTAATTCCGATGCAATATCTGTGTTTCATCGTTAATAAGAAGGTGAGAGGGATACAGTAAACCTGAAGTGAATCATCGGAATCTACAACTAGTGTCGCAGGATTGGTTCAAATCATAGTCAGTAAGAAGAAACAGTCTTCTTGTACTTAAGTCGGCATTGTGCCATTTGTATTTAGTTCCGATGCAATTTCTGTGTTTCATCGTCAATAAGAAGGTCCTAGGGATACAGCAAACCTGAGTGAAGCATCGGAATCTTTAACTAGTGTCACAGCAATGGATCAAGATATAGTCAGTAAGAAGAGCCAGTCAACTTGTACTTAAGTTGGCATGTAGTCTTTTGTATTTAGTTCCGATGCAATTTCTGTGTTTCATCGTCAATAAGAAGGTCCAAGGGATACAGTAAACCTGAAGTGAAGCATCGGAATCTATAACTAGTGTCTCAGGAATGGATCAAGATATGGTCAGTAAGAAGAGTCAGTCTTCTTGTACTTAAGTCGGCATTGTGCCTTTTGTATTTAATTCCGATTCAATATCTGTGTTTCATCGTTAATAAGAAGGTGAGAGGGATACAGTAAACCTGAAGTGAATCATCGGAATCTAAAACTAGTGTCGCAGGATTGGTTCAAATCATAGTCAGTAAGAAGAAACAGTCTTCTTGTACTTAAGTCGGCATTGTGCCATTTGTATTTAGTTCCGATGCAATTTCTGTGTTTCATCGCCAATAAGAAGGTCCTAGGGATACAGCAAACCTGAAGTGAAGCATCGGAATCTTTAACTAGTGTCACAGCAATGGATCAAGATATAGTCAGTAAGAAGAGCCAGTCAACTTGTACTTAAGTTGGCATGTAGTCTTTTGTATTTAGTTCCGATGCAATTTCTATGTTTCATCGTCAATAAGAAGGTCCAAGGGATACAGTAAACCTGAAGTGAAGCATCGGAATCTATATCTAGTGTCACAGGAATGGCTCAAAACACAGTCAGTAAGAAGAGTCAGTCTTCTTGTACTTAACTCGGCATTGTGCCTTTTGTATTTAATTCCGATGTAGTTTCTGTGTTTCATCGTCAATAAGAAGGTCCAAGGGATACAGTAAACCTGAAGTGAGGCATCGGAATCTATAACTACTGTCACAGGAATGGTTCAAAGCATAGACAGTAAGAAGGGTCAGTCTTCTTGTACTTAAGTTGGCGTTGTGCCTTTTGTATTTAATTCCGAAGCAATATCAGTGTTTCATCGTTGATGTGAAAGTCAGAGGGATACAGTAAACCTGAAGTAAAGCATCGGAATCTAGAACTTTTGTCACAGGAATGGTTAAAACATAGACAGTAAGAAGGGTCCGTCATCTTGTACTTAAGTATTCATTGTGCCTTTTGTATTTAATTCCGATTCAATTTCTGTGCTTCATCGTCAATAAGAAGGTCAGAGGGATACAGTAAACCTGAAATAAAACATCGGAATCTATAACTAGTGTCACAGGAATGGTTCAAAACATAGACAGTAAGAAGAGTCAATCTTCTTGTACTTAAGTCGGCATTGTGCCCTTTTCAATTTAATTCCAATGCAATTACTGGGTTTTATCGTCAATACGAAGGTCAGAGGGATACAGTAAACCTGAAATGAAGCATCGGAATCTATAACTAGTGTCACAGGAAAGGCTCCAAACATAGTCAGTAAGAAGAGTCAGTCTTCTTGTACTTAAGTCGGCATTGTGCCTTTTCCATTTAATTCCGATGCAATTTCAGTGTTTCATCGACTATAAGAGGGTCCAAGGGATACAGTAAAGCTGAAGTGAAGCATCGGAATCTATAACTAGTGTCACAGGAATGGTTCAAAACATAGTCAGTAAGAAGAGTCAATCGTCTTGTATATAAGTCGGCATTGTGCTTTTTGTACTCAATTCCGATTCAATTTCTGTGTTTCATCGTCAATACGATGGTCAGAGGGATACAGTAAACCTGAAGTGAAGCATCGGAATCTAGAACTTTTGTCACAGGAATGGTTGAAAACATAGACAGTAAGAAGGGTCCGTCTTCTTGTACTTAAGTATTCATTGTGCCTTTTGTATTTAATTCCGATGCAATTTCTGTGTTTCATCGTCAAAAAGGTCAGAGGGATACAGTAAACCTGAAGTGAAGCATCGGAATCTATAAGTAGTGTCACAGGAATGGTTCAAAACATAGACAGTAGGAGGAGTCAGTCTTCTTGTACTTAATTCGGCATTGTGCCTTTTGTATTTAATTCCGATGCAATATCTGTGTTTCATCGCTAATAAGAAGGTGAGAGGGATACAGTAAACCTGAAGTGAATCATCGGAATCTACAACTAGTGTCGCAGGAATGGTTCAAATCATAGTCAGTAAGAAGAAACAGTCTTCTTGTACCTAACTCGGCATTGTGCCTTTTGTATTTAATTCCGATGTAGTTTCTGTGTTTCATCGTCAATAAGAAGGTCCAAGGGATACAGTAAACCTGAAGTGAAGCATCGGAATCTATAACTAGTGTCACAAGAATGGTTCAAAACACAGTCAGTAAGAAGAGTCAGTCTTCTTGTACTTAACTCGGCATTGTGCCTTTTGTATTTACTTCCGATGTAGTTTCTGTGTTTCATAGTCAATAAGAAGGTCCAAGGGATACAGTAAACCTGAAGTGAAGCATCGGAATCTATAACTAGTGTCACAGGAATGGATCAAGATATGGTCAGTAAGAAGAGTCTGTCTTCTTGTACTTAAGTCGGCATTGTGCCTTTTGTATTTAATTCCGATGCAATATCTGTGTTTCATCGTTAATAAGAAGGTGAGAGGGATACAGTAAACCTGAAGTGAATCATCGGAATCTACAACTAGTGTCACAGGAATGGATCAAGATATGGTCAGTAAGAAGAGTCAGTCTTCTTGTACTTAAGTCGGCATTGTGCCTTTTGTATTTTTGTCCGACGCAATTTCTGTGTTTCATCGTCAGTAAGAAGGTCAGAGGGATACAGTAAACCTGAAGTGAAGCATCGGAATCTCTTACTAGCGCACAGGAATGGGTGAAAACATTGACAGTAGGAAGAGTAAGTCTTCTTGTACTTAAGTTGGCATTGTGCCTTTTGTATTTAATTCCGAAGCAATATCTGTGTTTCATCGTTGATGTGAAAGTCAGAGGGATACAGTAAACCTGAAGTAAAGCATCGGAATCTTGAAATTTTGTCACAGGAATGGTTCAAAACATAGACAGTAAGAAGGGTCCGTCATCTAGTACTTAAGTATTCATTGTGCCTTTTGTATTTAATTCCGATGCAATTTCTGTCTTTCATCGTCAATAAGAAGGACCAAGGGATACAGTAAACCTGAAGTGAAGCATCGGAATCTATAACTAGTGACACAGGAATGGTTCATACAAAGTCAGCAAGAAGAGTCATTCTTTTAGTACTTAAGTCGGCAATGTGCCTTTTGTATTTAATTCAGGTGCTATTTCTGTATTTCATCGTCAATAAGAAGGTCAGAGGACACAGTAAACCTGAAGTGAAGCATCGGAATCTATAACTAGTGTCACAGGAATTGCTCCAAACGTAGTCAGTAAGAAGAGTCAGTCATCTTGTACTTAAGTCGGCATTGTGCCCTTTCTATTTCATTCCGATACAATTTCAGTGTTTCATCGTCAATACGAGGGTCCAGGGGATACATTAAAGCTGAAGTGAAGCATCGGAATCTGTAACTAGTGTCACAGGAATGGTTCAAAACTTAGTCAGTAAGAAGAGTCAATCTTCTTGTATTTAAGTCGGCATTGTGCCTTTTGTATCCAATTCCGATTCAATTTCTGTGTTTCATCGTCAATAAATGGTCAGAGGGATACAGTAAACCTGAAGTGAAGCATCAGAATCTATAACTAGTGTCACAGGAATGGATCAAGGTATAGTCAGTAAGAAGAGTCAGTCTTCTTGTACTTAAGTCGACATTGTGCCTTTTCTATTTAATTCCGATGCAATTTCTGTTTTTCATCGTCAATAAGAAGGTCAGAAGGATACAGTAAACCTGACGTGAAACATCGGAATCTCTAACTAGTGTCACAGGAATGGTTCAAAACATAGACAGTAGGAAGAGTCAGCCTTCTTGTACTTAAGTCGGCATTGTGCCTTTTCTATTAAATTCCGATGCAATTTCTGTGTTTCATTGCCAATAAGAGGGTCCAAGGGATACAGTAAACTTGACGTGAAGCATCGGAATCTATAACTAATGTCACAGGATTCGTTCAAAACATAGACAGTAGGAAGAGTCAGTCTTCCTGTACTTAAGTCGGCATTGTGCCTTTTGTATTTCCTTCCGATGCACTATCTGTGTTTCATCGTTGATATGAAGGTCAAAGGGATACAGTAAACCTGAATTGAAGCATCGGAATCTAGAACTTTTGTCACAGGAATGGTTCAAAACATAGACAGTAAGAAGGGTCCGTCTTCTTGTACTTAAGTATTCATTGTGCCTTTTGTATTTAATCCCGATGCAATTTCTGCGTTCCATCGTCAATAAGAAGGACCAAGGTATACAGTAAACCTGAAGTAAAGCATCGGAATCTATAACTAGTGTCACAGGAATGGTTCAAAACAGAGACAGTAGGAAGAGTCAGTCTTCTTGAACTTAAGTCGGCATCGTGCCTTTTCTATTTAATTCCGATGCAATATCTGTGTTTCGTTGCCAATAAGAAGGTCCAAGTGATACAGTAAACCTGAAGTGAAGCATCGGAATCTATAACTAGTGTCATAGGAATGGTTCATACAAAGTCAGTAGGAAGAGTCAGTCTTGTAGTACTTAAGTCGGCAATGTGCCTTTTCTATTTAATTCCGATACAATTTCAGTGTTTCATCGTCAATAACAGGGTCCAGGGGATACAGTAAAGCTGAAGTGAAGCATCCGAATCTGTAACTAGTGTCGCACGAATGGTTCAAAACATAGTCAGTACGAAGAGTCAATCTTATTGTATTTAAGTCGGCATTGTGCCTTTTGTATTCAATTCCGATTCAATTTCTGTGTTTCATCGTCAAAAGGATGGTCAGAGGGATACAGTAAACATGAAGTGAAGCATCGGAATCTATAACTAGTGTCACAGGAATGGTTCAAACCATAGACAGTAAGAAGGGTCCGTCTTCATGTACTTAAGTAGGCATTGTGCCTTTTCTATTTAATTCCGATACAATTTCAGTGGTTCATCGTCAATTACAGGGTCCAGGGGATACAGTAAAGCTGAAGTGAAGCATCGGAATCTGTAACTAGTGTCAAGGAATGGTTCAAAACATAGTCAGTACGAAGAGTCAATCTTCTTGTATTTAAGTCGGCATTGTGCCTTTTGTATTCTATTCCGATTCAATTTCCGTGTTTCATCGTCAATAGGATGGTCAGAGGGATACAGTAAACATGAAGTGAAGCATCGGAATCCATAACTAGTGTCACAGGAATGGTTCAAACCATAGACAGTAAGAAGGGTGGGTCTTCTTGTACTTAAGTATTCATTGTGCCATTTGTATTTAATTCCGATTCAATTTCTGTGTTTCATCGTCAATAAGAAGTACAAAGGTCCACAGGAAACCTGAAGTAAAACATCGGAATCTATAACTAGTGTCACAGGAATGGTTCAAAACATAGACAGTAAGAAGACTCAATCTTCTTGTACTTAAGTCGGCATTGTGCCCTTTTCAATTTAATTCCGATGCAATTTCTGTGTTTCATCGTCAAAAAGAAGGTCAGAGGGATACAGTAAACCTGAAGTGAAGCATCGGAATCTATAAGTAGTGTCACAGGAATGGTTCAAAACATAGACAGTGGGAAGAGTCAGTCTTCTTGTACTTAATTCGGCATTGTGCCTTTTGTATTTAATTCCGATGCAATATCTGTGTTTCATCGTTAATAAGAAGGTGAGAGGGATACAGTAAACCTGAAGTGAATCATCGGAATCTACAACTAGTGTCGCAGGATTGGTTCAAATCATAGTCAGTAAGAAGAAACAGTCTTCTTGTACTTAAGTCGGTATTGTGCCATTTGTATTTAGTTCCGATGCAATATCTGTGTTTCGTCGTCAATAAGAAGGTCCTAGGGATACAGCAAACCTGAAGTGAAGCATCGGAATCTTTAACTAGTGTCACAGCAATGGATCAAGATATAGTCAGTAAGAAGAGCCAGTCAACTTGTACTTAAGTTGGCATGTAGTCTTTTGTATTTAGTTCCGATGCAATTTCTGTGTTTCATCGTCAATAAGAAGGTCCAAGGGATACAGTAAACCTGAAGTGAAGCATCGGAATCTATAACTAGTGTCACAGGAATGGATCAAGATATGGTCAGTAAGAAGAGTCAGTCTTCTTGTACTTAAGTCGGCATTGTGCCTTTTGTATTTAATTCCGATGCAATATCTGTGTTTCATCGTTAATAAGAAGGTGAGAGGGATACAGTAAACCTGAAGTGAATCATCGGAATCTACAACTAGTGTCGCAGGATTGGTTCAAATCATAGTCAGTAAGAAGAAACAGTCTTCTTGTACTTAAGTCGCCATTGTGCCATTTGTATTTAGTTCCGATGCACTTTCTGTGTTTCATCGTCAATAAGAAGGTCCTAGGGATACAGCAAACCTGAAGTGAAGCATCGGAATCTTTAACTAGTGTCACAGCAATGGATCAAGATATAGTCAGTAAGAAGAGCCAGTCAACTTGTACTTAAGTTGGCATGTAGTCTTTTGTATTTAGTTCCGATGCAATTTCTGTGTTTCATCGTCAATAAGAAGGTCCAAGGGATACAGTAAACCTGAAGTGAAGCATCGGAATCTATATCTAGTGTCACAGGAATGGCTCAAAACACAGTCAGTAAGAAGAGTCAGTCTTCTTGTACTTAACTCGGCATTGTGCCTTTTGTATTTGATTCCGATGTAGTTTCTGTGTTTCATCGTCAATAAGAAGGTCCAAGGGATACAGTAAACCTGAAGTGAGGCATCGGAATCTATAACTACTGTCACAGGAATAGTTCAAAGCATAGACAGTAAGAAGGGTCAGTCTTCTTGTACTTAAGTTGGCATTGTGCCTTTTGTATTTAATTCCGAAGCAATATCTGTGTTTCATCGTTGATGTGAAAGTCAGAGGGATACAGTAAACCTGAAGTAAAGCATCGGAATCTAGAACTTTTGTCACAGGAATGGTTAAAACATAGACAGTAAGAAGGGTCCGTCATCTTGTACTTAAGTATTCATTGTGCCTTTTGTATTTAATTCCGAAGCAATTTCTGTCTTTCATCGTCAATAAGAAGGACCAAGGGATACATTAAAGCTGAAGTGAAGCATCGGAATCTGTAACTAGTGTCACAGGAATGGTTAAAACATAGACAGTAAGAAGGGTCCGTCATCTTGTACTTAAGTATTCATTGTGCCTTTTGTATTTAATTCCGATTCAATTTCTGTGCTTCATCGTCAATAAGAAGGTCAGAGGGATACAGTAAACCTGAAATAAAACATCGGAATCTATAACTAGTGTCACAGGAATGGTTCAAAACATAGACAGTAAGAAGAGTCAATCTTCTTGTACTTAAGTCGGCATTGTGCCCTTTTCAATTTAATTCCAATGCAATTACTGGGTTTTATCGTCAATACGAAGGTCAGAGGGATACAGTAAACCTGAAATGAAGCATCGGAAACTATAACTAGTGTCACAGGAAAGGCTCCAAACATAGTCAGTAAGAAGAGTCAGTCTTCTTGTACTTAAGTCGGCATTGTGCCTTTTCCATTTAATTCCGATGCAATTTCAGTGTTTCATCGACTATATGAGGGTGCAAGGGATACAGTGAAGCTGAAGTGAAGCATCGGAATCTATAACTAGTGTCACAGGAATGGTTCAAAACATAGTCAGTAAGAAGAGTCAATCGTCTTGTATATAAGTCGGCATTGTGCTTTTTGTACTCAATTCCGATTCAATTTCTGTGTTTCATCGTCAATACGATGGTCAGAGGGATACAGTAAACCTGAAGTGAAGCATCGGAATCTAGAACTTTTGTCACAGGAATGGTTCAAAACATAGACAGTAAGAAGGGTCCGCCTTCTTGTACTTAAGTATTCATTGTGCCTTTTGTATTTAATTCCGATGCAATTTCTGTGTTTCATCGTCAAAAAGGTCAGAGGGATACAGTAAACCTGAAGTGAAGCATCGGAAACTATAAGTAGTGTCACAGGAATGGTTCAAAACATAGACAGTAGGAAGAGTCAGTCTTCTTGTACTTAATTCGGCATTGTGCCTTTTGTATTTAATTCCGATGCAATATCTGTGTTTCATCGCTAATAAGAAGGTGAGAGGGATACAGTAAACCTGAAGTGAATCATCGGAATCTACAACTAGTGTCGCAGGAATGGTTCAAATCATAGTTAGTAAGAAGAAACAGTCTTCTTGTACCTAACTCGGCATTGTGCCTTTTGTATTTAATTCCGATGTATTTTCTGTGTTTAATCGTCAATAAGAAGGTCCAAGGGATACAGTAAACCTGAAGTGAAGCATCGGAATCTATAACTAGTGTCACAAGAATGGTTCAAAACACAGTCAGTAAGAAGAGTCAGTCTTCTTGTACTTAACTCGGCATTGTGCCTTTTGTATTTAATTCCGATGTAGTTTCTGTGTTTCATCTTCAATAAGAAGGTCCAAGGGATACAGTAAACCTGAAGTGAAGCATCGGAATCTATAACTAGTGTCACAGGAATGGATCAAGATATGGTCAGTAAGAAGAGTCAGTCTTCTTGTACTTAAGTCGGCATTGTGCCTTTTGTATTTTTGTCCGATGCAATTTCTGTGTTTCATCGTCAGTAAGAAGGTCAGAGGGATACAGTAAACCTGAAGTGAAGCATCGGAATCTCTTACTAGTGCACAGGAATGGTTGAAAACGTTGACAGTAAGAAGGGTCCGTCATCTAGTACTTAAGTATTCATTGTGCCTTTTGTATTTAATTCCGATGCAATTTCTGTCTTTCATCGTCAATAAGAAGGACCAAGGGATACAGTAAACCTGAAGTGAAGCATCGGAATCTATAACTAGTGACACAGGAATGGTTCATACAAAGTCAGCAAGAAGAGTCATTCTTCTAGTACTTAAGTCGGCAATGTGCCTTTTGTATTTAATTCAGGTGCTATTTCTGTGTTTCATCGTCAATAAGAAGGTCAGAGGACACAGTAAACCTGAAGTGAAGCATCGGAATCTATAACTAGTGTCACAGGAATTGCTCCAAACGTAGTCAGTAAGAAGAGTCAGTCTTCTTGTACTTAAGTCGGCATTGTGCCCTTTCTATTTCATTCCGATACAATTTCAGTGTTTCATCGTCAATACGAGGGTCCAGGGGATACATTAAAGCTGAAGTGAAGCATCGGAATCTGTAACTAGTGTCACAGGAATGGTTCAAAACTTAGTCAGTAAGAAGAGTCAATCTTCTTGTATTTAAGTCGGCATTGTGCCTTTTGTATCCAATTCCGATTCAATTTCTGTGTTTCATCGTCAATAAATGGTCAGAGGGATACAGTAAACCTGAAGTGAAGCATCGGAATCTATAACTAGTGTCACAGGAATGGATCAAGGTATAGTCAGTAAGAAGAGTCTTCTTGTACTTAAGTCGACATTGTGCCTTTTCTATTTAATCTCGATGCAATTTCTGTTTTTCATCGTCAATAAGAAGGTCAGAAGGATACAGTAAACCTGACGTGAAACATCGGAATCTCTAACTAGTGTCACAGGAATGGTTCAAAACATAAACAGTAGGAAGAGTCAGCCTTCTTGTACTTAAGTCGGCATTGTGCCTTTTTTATTAAATTCCGATGCAATTTCTGTGTTTCATCGCCAATAAGTGGGTCCAAGGGATACAGTAAACTTGACGTGAAGCATCGGAATCTATAACTAATGTCACAGGATTCGTTCAAAACATAGACAGTAGGAAGAGTCAGTCTTCCTGTACTTAAGTCGGCATTGTGCCTTTTGTATTTCCTTCCGATGCACTATCTGTGTTTCATCGTTGATATGAAGGTCAAAGGGATACAGTAAACCTGAAGTGAAACATCGGAATCTAGAACTTTTGTCACAGGAAATGGTTCAAAACATAGACAGTAAGAAGGGTCCGTCTTCTTGTACTTAAGTATTCATTGTGCCTTTTGTATTTAATCCCGATGCAATTTCTGTGTTCCATTGTCAATAAGAAGGACCAAGGTATACAGTAAACCTGAAGTAAAGCATCGGAATCTATAACTAGTGTCACAGGAATGGTTCAAAACAGAGACAGTAGGAAGAGTCAGTCTTCTTGTACTTAAGTCGGCATCGTACCTTTTCTATTTAATTCCGATGCAATATCTGTGTTTCGTTGCCAATAAGAAGGTCCAAGTGATACAGTAAACCTGAAGTGAAGCATCGGAATCTATAACTAGTGTCATAGGAATGGTTCATACAAAGTCAGTAGGAAGAGTCAGTCTTGTAGTACTTAAGTCGGCAATGTGCCTTTTCTATTTAATTCCGATACAATTTCAGTGTTTCATCGTCAATAACACGGTCCAGTGGATACAGTAAGGCTGAAGTGAAGCGTCGGAATCTGTAACTAGTGTCGCACGAATGGTTCAAAACATAGTCAGTACGAAGAGTCAATCTTATTGTATTTAAGTCGGCATTGTGCCTTTTGTATTCAAGTCCGATTCAATTTCTGTGTTTCATCGTCAAAAGGATGGTCAGAGGGATACAGTAAACATGAAGTGAAGCATCGGAATCTATAACTAGTGTCACAGGAATGGTTCAAACCATAGACAGTAAGAAGGGTCCGTCTTCATGTACTTAAGTCGGCATTGTGCCTTTTCTATTTAATTCCGATACAATTTCAGTGGTTCATCGTCAATTACAGGGTCCAGGGGATACAGTAAAGCTGAAGTGAAGCATCGGAATCTGTAACTAGTGTCAAGGAATGGTTCAAAACATAGTCAGTACGAAGAGTCAATCTTCTTGTATTTAAGTCGGCATTGTGCCTTTTGTATTCTATTCCGATTCAATTTCCGTGTTTCATCGTCAATAGGATGGTCAGAGGGATACAGTAAACATGAAGTGAAGCATCGGAATCTATAACTAGTGTCACAGGAATGGTTCAAACCATAGACAGTAAGAAGGGTGGGTCTTCTTGTACTTAAGTATTCATTGTGCCTTTTGTATTTAATTCCGATTCAATTTCTGTGTTTCATCGTCAATAAGAAGTACAAAGGTCCACAGGAAACCTGAAGTAAAACATCGGAATCTATAACTAGTGTCACAGGAATGGTTCAAAACATAGACAGTAAGAAGACTCAATCTTCTTGTACTAAAGTCGGCATTGTGCCCCTTTCAATTTAATTCCGATGCAATTTCTGTGTTTCATCGTCAAAAAGAAGGACAGAGGGATACAGAAACCTGAAGTGAAGCATCGGAATCTATAAGTAGTGTCACAGGAATGGTTCAAAACATAGACAGTGGGAAGAGTCAGTCTTCTTGTCCTTAATTCGGCATTGTGCCTTTTGTATTTAATTCCGATGCAATATCTGTGTTTCATCGTTAATAAGAAGGTGAGAGGGATACAGTAAACCTGAAGTGAATCATCGGAATCTACAACTAGTGTCGCAGGATTGGTTCAAATCATAGTCAGTAAGAAGAAACAGTCTTCTTGTACTTAAGTCGGCATTGTGCCATTTGTATTTAGTTCCGATGCAATTTCTGTGTTTCATCGTCAATAAGAAGGTCCTAGGGATACAGCAAACCTGAAGTGAAGCATCGGAATCTTTAACTAGTGTCACAGCAATGGATCAAGATATAGTCAGTAAGAAGAGCCAGTCAACTTGTACTTAAGTTGGCATGTAGTCTTTTGTATTTAGTTCCGATGCAATTTCTGTGTTTCATCGTCAATAAGAAGGTCCAAGGGATACAGTAAACCTGAAGTGAAGTATCGGAATCTATAACTAGTGTCACAGGAATGGATCAAGATATGGTCAGTAAGAAGAGTCAGTCTTCTTGTACTTAAGTCGGCATTGTGCCTTTTGTATTTAATTCCGATGCAATATCTGTGTTTCATCGTTAATAAGAAGGTGAGAGGGATACAGTAAACCTGAAGTGAATCATCGGAATCTACAACTAGTGTCGCAGGATTGGTTCAAATCATAGTCAGTAAGAAGAAACAGTCTTCTTGTACTTAAGTCGGCATTGTGCCCTTTTCAATTTAATTCCAATGCAATTACTGGGTTTTATCGTCAATACGAAGGTCAGAGGGATACAGTAAACCTGAAATGAAGCATCGGAATCCATAACTAGTGTCACAGGAAAGGCTCCAAACATAGTCAGTAAGAAGAGTCAGTCTTCTTGTACTTAAGTCGGCATTGTGCCTTTTCCATTTAATTCCGATGCAATTTCAGTGTTTCATCGACTATAAGAGGGTCCAAGGGATACAGTAAAGCTGAAGTGAAGCATCGGAATATATAACTAGTGTCACAGGAATGGTTCAAAACATAGTCAGTAAGAAGAGTCAGTAAGAAGAGTCAGTAAGAAGAGTATTGTATATAAGTCGGCATTGTGCTTTTTGTTCTCAATTCCGATTCAGTTTCTGTGTTTCATCGTCAATACGATGGTCAGAGGGATACAGTAAACCTGAAGTGAAGCATCGGAATCTAGAACTTTTGTCTCAGGAATGGTTCAAAACATAGACAGTAAGAAGGGTCCGTCTTCTTGTACTTAAGTATTCATTGTGCCTTTTATATTTAATTCCGATGCAATTTCTGTTTTTCATCGTCAAAAAGGTCAGAGGGATACAGTAAACCTGAAGTGAAGCATCGGAATCTATAAGTAGTGTCACAGGAATGGTTCAAAACATAGACAGTAGGAGGAGTCAGTCTTCTTGTACTTAATTCGGCATTGTGCCTTTTGTATTTAATTCCGATGCAATATCTGTGTTTCAACGCTAATAAGAAGGTGAGGGGGATACAGTAAACCTGAAGTGAATCATCGGAATCTACAACTAGTGTGGCAGGAATGGTTCAAATCATAGTCAGTAAGAAGAAACAGTCTTCTTGTACCTAACTCGGCATTGTGCCTTTTGTATTTAATTCCGATGTAGTTTCTGTGTTTCATCGTCAGTAAGAAGGTCAGAGGGATACAGTAAACCTGAAGTGAAGCATCGGAATCTCTTACTAGTGCACAGGAATGGTTGAAAACATTGACAGTAGGAAGAGTAAATCTTCTTGTACATAAGTCGGCATTGTGCTTTTTCTATTTTATTCCGATGCAATTTCTGTGTTTCGTCGCCAATAAGAGGGTCCAAGGGATACAGTAAACCTGACGTGTAGCATCGGAATCTATAACTATTGTCACAGGATTCGTTCAAAACATAGACAGTAGGAAGAGTCAGTCTTCTTGTACTTAAGTTGGCATTGTGCCTTTTGTATTTAATTCCGAAGCAATATCTGTGTTTCATCGTTGATGTGAAAGTCAGAGGGATACAGTAAACCTGAAGTAAAGCATCGGAATGTAGAACTTTTGTCACAGGAATGGATCAAGGTATAGTCAGTAAGAAGAGTCAGTCTTCTAGTACTTAAGTCGGCAATGTGCCTTTTGTATTTAATTCAGATGCTATTTCAGTGTTTCTTCGTCAATAAGAGGGTCCAAGCGATACAGTTAAGCTGAAGTGAAGCATCGGAATCTGTAACTAGTGTCACAGGAATGGTACAAAACATAGTCAGTAAAAAGAGTGAATCTTCTTGTATTTAAGTCGGCATTGTGCCTTTTGTATTCAATTCCTTATCAATTTCTGTGTTTCATCGTCAATAAGATGGTCAGAGGGATACAGTAAACCTGAAATGAAGCATCGGAATCTAGAACTTATGTCACAGGAATGGTTCAAAACATAGACAGTAAGAAGGGTCCGTCTTCTTGTACTTAAGTATTCATTGTGCCTTTTGTATTTAATCCCGATGCAATTTCTGTGTTCCATCGTCAATAAGAAGGACCAAGGTATACAGTAAACCTGAAGTAAAGCATCGGAATCTATAACTAGTGTCACAGGAATGGTTCAAAACAGAGACAGTAGGAAGAGTCAGTCTTCTTGTACTTAAGTCGGCAATGTGCCTTTTCTATTTAATTCCGATACAATTTCAGTGTTTCATCGTCAATAACAGGGTCCAGGGGATACAGTAAAGCTGAAGTGAAGCATCGGAATCTGTAACTAGTGTCCCAGGAATGGTTCAAAACATAGTCAGTACGAAGAGTCAATCTTATTGTATTTAAGTCGGCATTGTGCCTTTTGTATTCAATTCCGATTCAATTTCTGTGTTTCATCGTCAAAAGGATGGTCAGAGGGATACAGTAAACATGAAGTGAAGCATCGGAATCTATAACTAGTGTCACAGTCATGGTTCAAACCATAGACAGTAAGAAGGGTCCGTCTTCATGTACTTAACTCGGCATTGTGCCTTTTCTATTTAATTCCGATACAATTTCAGTGGTTCATCGTCAATTACAGGGTCCAGGGGATACAGTAAAGCTGAAGTCAAGCATCGGAATCTGTAACTAGTGTCAAGGAATGGTTCAAAACATAGTCAGTACGAAGAGTCAATCTTCTTGTATTTAAGTCGGCATTGTGCCTTTTGTATTCTATTCCGATTCAATTTCCGTGTTACATCGTCAATAGGATGGTCAGAGGGATACAGTAAACATGAAGTGAAGCATCGGAATCTATAAGTAGTGTCACAGGAATGGTTCAAAACATAGGCAGTGGGAAGAGTCAGTCTTCTTGTACTTAATTCGGCATTGTGCCTTTTGTATTTAATTCCGATGCAATATCTGTGTTTCATCGTTAATAAGAAGGTGAGAGGGATACAGTAAACCTGAAGTGAAGCAACGGAATCTATATCTAGTGTCACAGGAATGGCTCAAAACAGTCAGTAAGAAGAGTCAGTCTTCTTGTACTTAACCCGGCATTGTGCCTTTTGTATTTAATTCCGATGTAGTTTCTGTGTTTCATCGTCAATAAGAAGGTCCAAGGGATACAGTAAACCTGAAGTGAGGCTTCGGAATCTATAACTACTGTCACAGAATGGATCAAAGCATAGACAGTAAGAAGGGTCAGTCTTCTTGTACTTAAGTTGGCATTGTGCCTTTTGTATTTAATTCCGAAGCAATATCTGTGTTTCATCGTTGATGTGAAAGTCAGAGGAATACAGTAAACCTGAAGTAAAGCATCGGAATCTAGAACTTTCGTCACAGGAATGGTTAAAACATAGACAGTAAGAAGGGTCCGTCATCTTGTACTTAAGTATTCATTGTGCCTTTTGTATTTAATTCCGATGCAATTTCTGTCTTTCATCGTCAATAAGAAGGACCAAGGGATACATTAAAGCTGAAGTGAAGCATCGGAATCTGTAACTAGTGTCACAGGAATGGTTCTAACCATAGACAGTAAAAAGGGTCCGTCTTCTAGTACTTAAGTATTCATTGTGCCTTTTGTATTTAATTCCAATTCAATTTCTGTGCTTCATCGTCAATAAGAAGGTCAGAGGGATACAGTAAACCTGAAATAAAACATCGGAATCTATAACTAGTGTCACAGGAATGGTTCAAAACATAGACAGTAAGAATAGTCAATCTTCTTGTACTTAAGTCGGCATTGTGCCCTTTTCAATTTAATTCCAATGCAATTACTGGGTTTTATCGTCAATACGAAGGTCAGAGGGATACAGTAAACCTGAAATGAAGCATCGGAATCTATAACTAGTGTCACAGGAAAGGCTCCAAACATAGTCAGTAAGAAGAGTCAGTCTTATTGTACTTAAGTCGGCATTGTGCCTTTTCCATTTAATTCCGATGCAATTTCAGCGTTTCATCGACTATAAGAGGGTCCAAGGGATACAGTAAAGCTGAAGTGAAGCATCGGAATCTATAACTAGTGTCACAGGAATGGTTCAAAACATAGTCCGTAAGAAGAGTCAATCGTCTTGTATATAAGTCGGCATTGTGCTTTTTGTACTCAATTCCGATTCAATTTCTGTGTTTCATCGTGATACGATGGTCAGAGGGTTACAGTAAACCTGAAGTGAAGCATCGGAATCTAGAACTTTTGTCACAGGAATGGTTCAAAACATAGACAATAAGAAAGGTCCGTCTTCTTGTACTTAATTCGGCATTGTGAACTTTGTATTTAATTCCCATGCAATATCTGTGTTTCATCGCTAATAAGAAGGTGAGAGGGATACAGTAAACCTGAAGTGAATCATCGGAATCTACAACTAGTGTCGCAGGAATGGTTCAAATCATAGTCAGTAAGAAGAAACAGTCTTCTTGTACCTAACTCGGCATTGTGCCTTTTGTATTTAATTCCGATGTAGTTTCTGTGTTTCATCGTCAATAAGAAGGTCCTAGGGATACAGTAAACCTGAAGTGAAGCATCGGAATCTATAACTAGTGTCACAAGAATGGCTCAAAACACAGTCAGTAAGAAGAGTCAGTCTTCTTGTACTTAACTCGGCATTGTGCCTTTTGTATTTAATTCCGATGTAGTTTCTGTGTTTCATCGTCAATAAGAAGGTCCAAGGGATACAGTAAACCTGAAGTGAAGCATCGGAATCTATAACTAGTGTCACAGGAATGGATCAAGATATGATCAGTAAGAAGAGTCAGTCTTCTTGTACTTAAGTCGGCATTGTGCCTTTTGTATTTTTGTCCGATGCAATTTCTGTGTTTCATCGTCAGTAAGAAGGTCAGAGGGATACAGTAAACCTGAAGTGAAGCATCGGAATCTCTTACTAGTGTCACAGGAATGGTTGAAAACATTGACAGTAGGAAGAGTCAGTCTTCTTGTACTTAAGTCGGCATTGTGCTTTTTCTATTTAATTCCGATGCAATTTCTGTGTTTCGTCGCCAATAAGAGGGTCCAAGGGATACAGTAAACCTGACGTGTAGCATCGGAATCTATAACTATTGTCACAGGATTCGTTCAAAACATAGACAGTAAGTAGGGTTCGTCTTCTTGTACTTAAGTATTCATTGTGCCTTTTGTATTCAATTCCGATGCAATTTCTGTTTTTCATTGTCAATAAGAAGGACCAAGGGATACAGTAAAAGTGAAGTGAAGCATCGGAATCTATAACTAGTGCCACATGAATGGTTCATACAGAGTCAGTAAGAAGAGTCAGTCTTCTAGTACTTAAGTCGGCAATGTGCCATATGTATTTAGTTCCGATGCAATTTCTGTGTTTCATCGTAAATAAGAAGGTCCTAGGGATACAGCAAACCTGAAGTGAAGCATCGGAATCTTTAACTAGTGTCACAGCAATGGATCAACATATAGTCAGTAAGAAGAGTCAGTCATCTTGTACTTAAGTCGGCAATGTGCCTTCTGTATTTAATTCAGATGCTATTTCTGTGTTTCATCGTCAATAAGAGGGTCCAAGGGATACAGTAAAGCTGAAGTGAAGCATCGGAATCTATAACTAGTGTCACAGGAATGGTTCAAAACATAGTCAGTAAGAAGGGACCGTCTTCTTGTACTTAAGTATTCATTGTGCCTTTTGTATTTAATTCCGATGCAATTTCTGTCTTTCATCGTCAATAAGAAGGACCAAGGGATACAGTAAACCTGAAGTGAAGCATCGGAATCTATAACTAGTGACACAGGAATGGTTCATACAAACTCAGCAAGAAGAGTCATTCTTCTAGTACTTAAGTCGGCAATGTGCCTTTTGTATTTAATTCAGGTGCTATTTCTGTGTTTCATCGTCAATAAAAAAAGAAGGTCAGAGGACACAGTAAACCTGAAGTGAAGCATCGGAATCTATAACTAGAGTCACAGGAATTGCTCCAAACAGTCAGTAAGAAGAGTCAGTCTTCTTGTACTTAAGTCGGCATTGTGCCCTTTCTATTTCATTCCGATACAATTTCAGTGTTTCATCGTCAATACGAGGGTCCAGGGGATACATTAAAGCTGAAGTGAAGCATCGGAATCTGTAACTAGTGTCACAGCAATGGTTCAAAACTTAGTCAGTAAGAAGAGTCAATCTTCTTGTATTTAAGTCGGCATTGTGCCTTTTGTATCCAATTCCGATTCAATTTCTGTGTTTCATCGTCAAAAAGAAGGTCCAAGGGATACAGTAAAGCTGAAGTGAAGCATCGGAATCTGTAACTAGTGTCACAGGAATGGTTCAAAACATAGACAGTAAGAAGAGTCAATCTTCTTGTACTTAAGTCGGCATTGTGCCCTTTTCAATTTAATTCCAATGCAATTAGTGTGTCGTCAATACGAAGGTCAGAGGGATACAGTAAACCTGAAGTGAAGCATCGGAATCCATAAGTAGTGTCACAGGAATGGTTAAAAACATAGACAGTTGGAGGAGTCAGTCTTCTTGTACTTAAGTCGGCATTGTGCCCTTTTCAATTTAATTCCAATGCAATTACTGTGTTTTATCGTCAATACGAAGGTCAGAGGGATACAGTAAACCTGAAATGAAGCATCGGAATCTATAACTAGTGTCACAGGAATGTCTCCAAACATAGTCAGTAAGAAGAGTCAGTCTTCTTGTACTTAAGTCGGCATTGTGCCTTTTGTATTTAATTCCGATGCAATTTCAGTGTTTCATCGACTATAAGAGGGTCCAAGGGATACAGTAAAGCTGAAGTGAAGCATCGGAATCTAGAACCTTTGTCACAGGAATGGTTCAAAACATAGACAGTAAGAAGCGTCTGTCTTCTTGTACTTAAGTCGACATTGTGACTTTTCTATTTAATTCCGATGCATTTTCTGTGTTCATCGTTAAAAAGAAGGTCAGAGGGATACAGTAAACCTGAAGTGAAGCATCGGAATCTATAAGTAGTGTCACAGGAATGGTTCAAAACATACAAAGTAGGAAGAGACAGTCTTCTTGTACTTAAGTCGGCATTGTGCTTTTTCTATTTAATTCCGATGCAATTTCTGTGTTTCGTCGCCAATAAGAAGGTCCAAGGGATACAGTAAACCTGACGTGAAGCATCGGAATCTATAACTAAAGTCACAGGATTCGTTCAAAACGTAGACAGTAGGAAGAGTCAGTCTTCTTGTACTTAAGTTGGCATTGTGCCCTTTGTATTTAATTCCGAGCAATATCAGTGTTTCATCGTTGATGTGAAGGTCAGAGGGGTACAGTAAAACTGAAGGGAAGCCTCGGAATCTAGAACTTTTGTCACAGGAATGGTTCAAATCATAGACAGTAAGTAGGGTTCGTCTTCTTGTACTTAAGTATTCATTGTGCCTTTTGTATTTAATTCCGATGCAATTTCTGTTTTTCATTGTCAATAAGAAGGACCAAGGGATACAGTAAACCTGAAGTGAAGCATGGGAATCTAAAACTAGTGCCACATGAATGGTTCATACAGAGTCAGTAAGAAGAGTCAGTCTTCTAGTACTTAAGTCGGCAATGTGCCATATGTATTTAGTTCCGATGCAATTTCTGTGTTTCATCGTAAATAAGAAGGTCCTAGGGATACAGCAAACCTGAAGTGAAGCCTCGGAATCTTTAACTAGTGTCACAGCAATGGATCAAGATATAGTCAGTAAGAAGAGTCAGTCATCTTGTACTTAAGTCGGCAATGTGCCTTCTGTATTTAATTCAGATGCTATTTCTGTGTTTCATCGTCAATAAGAGGGTCCAAGGGATACAGTAAAGCTGAAGTGAAGCATCGGAATCTATAACTAGTGTCACAGGAATGGTTCAAAACATAGTCAGTAAGAAGGGTCAGTCTTCTTGTATTTAAGTCGTCCTTGGGCTTGTGTACTCAATTCCGATTCAATTTCTGTGTTTCATCGTCAATAAGATGGTCAGAGGGATACAGTATACCTGAAGTGAACCATCGGAATCTAGAACTTTTGTCACAGGAATGGTTCAAAACATAGACAGTAAGAAGGGACCGTCTTCTTGTACTTAAGAATTCATTGTGCCTATCGTATTTAATTCCGATGCAATTTTTGTGTTTCATCGTCAATACGAAGGACCAAGGTATACAGTAAACCAGAAGTATAGCATCGGAATCTATAACTAGTGTCACAGGAATGGTTCAAATCATAGTCAGTAAGAAGAGTCAGTATTCTTGTACTTCAGTCGGCATTGTTCCCTTTTCAATTGAATTCCGATGCAATTACTGTGTTTCATCGTCAATAGAAAAGTCAGACGGATACAGTAAACCAGAAGTGAAGCATCGGAATCTCTAACTAGTGTAACACAAATAGTTCAACACATAGTCAGTAAGAGGAATCAGTCTGCTTGTACTTAAGACGGCATTGTGCTATTTCTATTTAATTCCGTTGCTATTTCTTTGTTTCGTCACCAATAACTAGGTCCAAAGGATACAGAAAACCTGAAGTCAAGCATAGGAATCTATAACTTATATCACAGGATTCGTTCAAAACATAGACAGTAGGAAGAGACAGTTTTCTTGTACGTAAGTCGGCATTGTGCCATTTGTATTTAGTTCCGATGCAATTTCTGTGTTTCATCGTCAATAAGAAGGTCCTAGGGATACAGTAAACCTGAAGTGAAGCATCGGAATCTATAACTAGTGTCACATGAATGGTTCAAAACATAGTCAGTAAGAAGAGTCAGTCTTCTTGTACTTAAGTCGGCATTGTGCCTTTTGTACTTAATTCCCATGCCATTTCTGTGTTTCATCATCAATACGGAGGTCTGAGGGATACAGTAAACCAGAAGTGAAGCATCGGAATCTATAACTAGTGTCACAGGAATGGTTCAAATCATAGTCAGTAAGAAGAGTCAGTCTTCTTGTACTTAAGTCGGCATTGTTCCTTTTGTATTTAATTCCGATGCAATATCTGTGTTTCGTCGTCAATTAGAAGGTACAAGGGATACAGTAACCCCGAAGTGACGCATCGGAATCTATAACTAGCGTCACAGGAATGGTTCAAAACATAGACAGTAAGAAGAGTCAGTCTTCTTCTACTTAAGTCGGCATTTAGAGTTTTGTATTTAATACCGATGTAGTTTCTGTGTTTCATGGTCAATAAGAAGGTCCGAGGGATACAGTAAATCTGAAGTGAAGCATCGGAATCTATAACTACTGTCACAGGAATGGATCAAGATATAGTCAGTAAGAAGAGGCAGTCTTCTTGCACTTAAGTCGGCATTGTGCCTATTGTATTTAATTCCGATGCAATTTCTGTGTTAAATCGTCAAAAAGAAGGTCAGAGGGACACAGTTAACCTGAAGTGAAGCATCGGAATCTGTAAGTAGTGTCACAGGAATGGTTCAAAACATAGACAGTAGGAAGAGTCAGTCTTCTGGTACTTAAGTAGGCATTGTGCCTTTTGTATATAATTCCAATGCACTATCTGTCTGTCATCGTCAATAAGAATGTCCAAGGGAGACAGTTAATCTGAAATGAAGCATCGGAATCTATAAGTAGTGTCACAGGAATGGTTCAAAAATAGACAGTAGGAAGAATCAGTCTACATGTACTTAAGTCGGCATTGGGCCTTTTGTATTTATATCCGATGCTATTTCTGTGTTTCGTCGTCAATAAGAGGGTCCATGGGATACAGTAAACCTGAAGTGAAGCATCGGAATCTATTACTATCGTCACAGGAATGGTTCAAAGCATAGACAGCAAGAAGTGTCAGTCTTCTTGTACTTAGGTCGGCATTTAAACTTTTGTATTTAATTCCGATGCAATTTCTGTGATTCATCGTCAATAAGGAGGTCCAAGGGATACAGTAAACCTGAAGTGAAGCATCGGAATCTATAACTAGTGTCACAGGAATGGTTCATACAAAGTCAGTAAGAAGAGTCAGTCTTCTAGTACTTAAGTCGGCAATGTGCCTTTTGTATTTAATTCAGATGCTATTTCTGTGTTTCATCGTCAATAAGATGGTCAGAGGGATACAGTAAACCTGAAATGAAGCATCGGAATCTATAACTTTTGTCACAGGAATGGTTCAAAACATTCTCCGTAAGAAGAGTCAGTCTTCTTGTACTTAAGTCCAAGGGATGGAGTAAACCTGAAGTGGAGCATCGGAACCTAGAATCCGACGCATAACTGATAGTTAATTGTAATGTTCAACGCCTCCTAATGACGATGGAACACTCAAATTGCGTCGAGATTCAATACATCGTCATTCAGCCGACTTGTCTCCAAGGGTCAATTGCTGCCCCGGGCAAATTATGGTCGTTCTCCTATGATTATAGATTTTCGTATCCGACGCAAAACTGATAGTTAATTGTAACGTTCAGCGCCTCCTAATGGCGATTCAACACTCAAATTGCGTCGAGATTCAATACATCGTCCTCCAGCCGACTTGTCTCCAAGGGTCTATTGCTGCCTCGGGAACCTTATGGTCGTTCTCCTGTGAGTCTAAATTATCGAATCAGACGCAAAACTTATAGTTAATTGTAAGGTTAAGAGCCTCCTAATGACGATGGTACAATCAAATTGCGTCGAGGTTCAATACATCGTCCTCCAGCCGACTTGTCTCCAAGGGTTTATTGCTGCCTCGGGTACCTTATGGTCGTTCTCCTGTGAGTCTAGATTTTCGAATCCGACGCATAACTGATAGTTAAATGTAACGTTCAGCGGCTCCTAATGACGATGGAACACTCAAATTGCGCCGAGATTCAATACATCGTCCTCCAGCCGCCTTGTCTCCAAGGGATGTTGCTGCCTCGGGCTCCATATGGTCAGACTCCTGTGAGTCTAGATTTTCGTATCCGACGCAAAACTGATAGTTAATTGTTACGTTCAGCGCCTCCTAATGATTATGGAACACTCAAATTCCGTCGAGATTCAATACATCGCCGTCCAGCCGACTTATCTACAAGGGGATATTGCGACCTCGGGCAACTTATGATCCGTCTCCTGAGAGTCTAGATTTCCGAATCCGACGTAAAACTGATGGTTAATTGTAACGTTAATGGCCTCCTAATGACGATGGGACACTCAAATTGCGTCTAGATTCAATACAACGTCATTCAGCCGACTTGTCTCCAAGGGTCTATTGCTGCCTCGGGCACCTTAAGGTGGTTCTCCTGTGAGTCTAGATTTTCGAATCCGGCGCATTGCTGATAGTTAATTGTAACGTTCAGCGCCTCCTAATCACCATAGAACACTAAAATTTTGTCGAGATTCAATACATCGTCATTCAGCCGACTTGTCTCCAAGGGTATATTGCTGCCTTGGGCACCTTATGGTCGTTCTCCAGTGAGTCTAGATTTTAGAATCCGACGCAAAACTGATAGTTAATTGTAACGTTCAGGGCCTCCTAACGAAGATGGAAGACTCAAATTGCGTCGAGATTCAATACATGTCCTCCAGCCGTCTTGCCTCCAAGGGGATATTGCTTCCTTGGGCACCATATGGTCCACCTCCTGTGAGTATAGATTTTCGAATCCGACGCGAAACTGCTAGTTAATTGTACCGTTCAGTGCCTCCTAATGACTTTGGAACGCTCAAATTGCGTCGAGATTCGATACATCGTACTTCAGCCGACTTGTCTCCAAGGTTTATTGCTGCCTCGGGCGCCTTATGGTGCTTCTCCTGTGAGTCTAGGTTTTCGAAACCGACGCAAAACTGATAGTTAATTGTAAAGTTCAGGGCCTCCAAATGACGATGGAATACTCAAATTACGTCGAGATTCAAAACATCGTCCTCGAGCCGACTTATCTACAAGGGCATATTTCTGCCTCGGACAACTTATGATCCGTCTCCTGTGAGTATATTTTCTAATCCGACGCATAACTGATGCTTAATTGTAATGTTAATGGCCTCATAATGACGATGGAACACTCAAATTGCGTCTAGTTTCAATACATCGTCATTCAGCCGACTTGTCTCCAAGGGTCTATTGCTGCCTCGGGCACCTTATGGTCGTTCTCCTGTGAGTCTACTTTTTCGAATCCGACGCTAAACTGATTGTTAATTGTAACGTTCAGGGCCTCCTAATGACGATGGAACACTCAAATTACGTCCAGAGTCAATACATCGTCCTCCAGCCGACTTGTCTCCAAGGGGATATTGCTGCCTCGGTCACCATATGATTCGTTTCCTGTGAGTCTAGATTTTCGTATCCGACGCATAACTGATAGTTAATTGTAACGTTCACCGCCTTCTAATGGCGAATGAACACTCAAATTGCGTCGAGATTCAATACGTCGTCCTCCAGCCGACTTGTCTCCAAGGGTCTATTGCTGCCTCGGGCACCTTATGGTTGTTCTCCTATGAGTCTAAATTTTCGAATCAGACGCAAAACTTATAGTTAATTCTAACGTTAAGAGCCTCCAATGGCGATGGAACACTCAAATTGCGTCGAGACTCAATACATCGTCCTCGAGCCGAATTGTCTCCAAGGGGATATTGTTGCCTTGGGCAGCATATGGGCCGTTTCTGGGAGTCAAGATTTTCGGATCCGACGCGAAACTGCTAGTTAATTGTAACGTTCAGGGCCGGCTAATGACGCTGGAACACTCAAATTGCGCCGAGATTCAATACATCGTCCTTCAGCCGACTTGTCTCCAAGGGGATATTGCTGCCTCGCGCACCTTATGGTGGTTCTCCTGTGAGTCTAGATTTTCGAACCCAACGCAAATCTGATAGTTAATACTAACGATCATGGCCTCCTAATGACGATGGAACACTCAAATTGCGTCGAAATTCAATACATCGTCCTCCAGCCGACTTGTCTCCAAGGATCTATTGCTGCCTCGGGCACCTTATGGTCGTTCTCCTGTGAGTCTAGATTTTCGATCCGACGCATAATTGATAGTTAATTGTAATGTTCAGCGCCTCCTAATGACGATGGACACTCAAATTGCGTCGAGATTAAATACATCGTTATTCTGCCGACTTGTCTCCAAGGGTTTATTGCTGCCTCGGGCACCCTATCGTCGTTCTCCAGTGAGTCTAAGTTTGCGAATCAGAGGAAAAACTGATAGTTAATTGTAACGTTCAGGGTCTCCTAATGACGATGGAACACTCAAATTGCGTCGCGATTCATTACATCGTCCTCCAGCCGACTTGTCTCCAAGCGGATATTGCTGCCTCGGGCACCATATGGTCGGTCTCCTATGACTCTAGATTTTCGTATCCGACCCAAAACTGATAGTTAATTGTAACGTTCAGCGCCTCCTAATGACGTTGGAACACTCAAATTGCGTCGAGATGCAATTCATCGTCCTTCAGCCGACTTGTCTCCAAGAGTCTCTTGCTGCCTCTGGCACCTTAAGGTGGTTCTCCTGTGAGTTTAGATTTTCGAATCCGACGCAAAGCTGACAGTTAATTGTAACGTTCTTGACCTCCTAATGACGATGGAACACTCAAATTGCGTCGAGATGCAATACATCGACCTCCAGCCGACTTGTCTCCATGGGTATACTGCTGCTTTGGGCACCATATGGGCCGTTTCTGTGAGTCTAGATTTTCGGATCCGACGCGAAACTGCTAGTTAACTGTAACGTTCAGGGCCTGCTAATGACGCTGGAACACTCAAATTGCGCCGAGATTCAAAACATCGTTCTTCAGCTGACTTGCCTCCAAGAGTCTATTGCTGCCTCGGGCACCTTAAGATGGTTCTCCTGTGAGTCTAGATTTTCGAATCCAACGCAAATCTGTTAGTTAATTCTAACGTTCATGGCCTCCTAATGACTATGGAACACTCAAATTGCGTCGAAATTCAAAGATCGTCCTCCAGCCGACTTGACTCCAAGGATCTATTGTTGCCTCGGGCACCTTATCGTCGTTCTCCAGTGAGTCTAAATTTTCGAATCAGACTAAAAACTGATAGTTAATTGTAACGTTCAGGGTCTCCTAATGACGATGGAACACTCAAATTGCAACGAAATTCTATACATCGTCCTCCAGCCGACTTGTCTCCAAGAGTCTCTTGCTGCCTCTGGCACCTTATGGTGGTTCTCCCGTGAGTCTGGAGTTTCGAATCCGACGCTAAACTGATAGTTAATTGTAACGTTCAGCGCCTCCTAATGACGACGGAACACTCAAATTGCGTCGAGATTAAATACATCGTTATTCAGCCGACTTGTCTCCAAGAGTCTATTGCTGCCTCGGGCACCTATCGTCGTCCTCCAGTGAGTCTAGATTTTCGAATCCGACGCATTGCTGATAGTTAATTGTAAGGTTCAGCGCCTCCGAATGACAGTGGAGCACTAAAATTTTGTCGAGATTCAATACATCGTCATTCAGCCGACTTGTCTCCAAGGGTCTACTGCTGCCTCGGGCACCTTATGGTCGTTCTCCTCAGAGTCCAGATTTTCGAATCCGACGCTAAACTGATAGTTAATTGTAACGTTCAGCGCCTCCTAATGCCGAATCAACACTCAAATAGCGTCGAGATCCAATACATCGTCCTCCAGCCGTCTTGTCTCCAAGGGTCTTCTGGTGCCTCGGGCACCTTATGGTCGATCTCCTGTGAGTCTAAATTTTCGAATGAGACGCAAAACTTATAGTTAATTCTAACGTTAAGAGCCTCCTAATGACGATGGAACACTCAAATTGCGTCGAGACTCAATACATCGTCCTCGAGCCGACTTGTCTCCAAGGGGATAATGCGTCCTTGGGCACCATACGGGCTGTTTCAGTGAGTCAAGATTTACGGATCCGACGCGAAACTGCTAGTTAATTGTAACGTTCAGGGCCGGCTAATGACGATGGAACACTCAAATTGCGTCGAAATTCAATACATCGTCCTCCAGCCGACTTGTCTCCAAGGATCTATTGCTGCCTCGGGCACCTTATGGTCGTTCTCCTGTGAGTCTAGATTTTCGAATCCGACGCATAACTGATAGTTAATTGTAATGTTCAGCGCCTCCTAATGACGATGGAACACTCAAATTGCGTCGAGATTAAATACATCGTTATTCAGCCGACTTGTCTCCAAGAGTCTATTGCTGCCTCGGGCACCTATCGTCGTCCTCCAGTGAGTCTAAATTTGCGAATCAGACGAAAAACTGATAGTTAATTGTAACGTTCAAGGTCTCCTAATGACGATGGAACACTCAAATTGCGTCGCGATTCAATACATCGTCCTCCAGCCGACATGTCTCCAAGGGTCTATTGCTGCCTCTGGCACCTTATGGTCATGCTCCTGTGCGTTTAGATTTTCAAATCCGACGCAAAACTAATAGTTAATTGTAACGTTAAGGGCCTCCTAACGAATATGGAACACTCAAATTGCGTGGAGACTCAATACATCGTCCTCCAGCCGACTTGTCCCCGAAGGGGATATTGCTGCCTTGGGTACCATATGTTCCGTCTCCTGTGAGTGTAGATTTTCGAATCCGACGCGAAACTGCTAGTTATTTGTAATGTTCAGTGCCTCCTAATGACGTTGGAACACTCAAATTGCGTCGAGATGCAATACATCGTTATTCAGCCGACTTTTCTCCAAGAGTCTCTTGCTGCCTCTGGCACCTTATGGTGGTTCTCCTGTGAGTCTAGATTTTCGAATCCGACGCAAAGCTCACAGTTAATTGTAACGTTCATGACCTCCTAATGACAATGGAACACTCAAATTGCGTCGAGATGATATTTATCGACCTCCAGCCGACTTGTCTCCAGTGGTCTATTGCTGCCCGGGCACCTTATGGTCGTTCTCCTGTGAGTCTAAATTCTCGAATCCGACGCATAACTGATAGTTAATTGTAACGTTCAGCGCCTCCTAATGACGATGGAACACTCAAATTGCGTCGAGATTCAATACATCGTCCTCCAGCCGACTTATCTACAAGGGGATATTGCGGCGCCGGGCAACTTATGATCCGTCTCCTGTGAGTGTAGATTTTCGAATCCGACGCATAACTCATGCTTAATTGCAATGTTAATGGCCTCCTAATGACGATGGAGCACTCAAATTGCGTCTAGTCCAATACATCGCAATTCAGCCGACATGTCTCGAAGGGTCTATTGCTGCCTCGGGCACCTTATGGTCGTTCTCCTGTGAGTCTACCTTTTCGAATACGACGCTAAACTGATTGTTAATTGTAACGTTCTCGCCTCCTAATGACGATGGAACACTCAAATTGCGTCGAGATCCAATACATCGTCCTCCATCCGACTAGTCTCCAAGGGTCTATTGCTGCCTCGGGCACCTTAATGTTGTTCTCCTGTGAGTCTAGATTTTCGAATCCGACGCATTGCTGATAGTTAATTGTAACGTTCAGCGCCTCCTAATGACGATGGAACACTAAAATTTTGTCGAGATTCAATACATCGTCCTCCAGCCGACTTGTCCCCAAGCGGATATTGCTGCCTCGGGCACCATATGGTCCGTCTCCTATGACTAGATTTTCGTATCCGACCCAAAACTGATTTTTAACTGTAACGTTCAGCGCCTCCTAATGACGATGCAACACTAAAATTGCGTCGAGATTCAATACATCGTCCTCCTGCCGACTTATCTACAAGGGGATATTGCTGCCCCGGGCAACTTATGATCCGTCTCCTGTGCGTCTAGATTTTCGATTCCGACGCATAACTGGTGCTTAATTGTAATGTTAATGGCCTCCTAATGACGATGGAACACTCAAATTGCGTCTAGTTTCAATACAGCGTCATTCAGCCGACTTGTCTCCAAGGGGATATTGCTGCCTTGGGTACCACATGGTCCGTCTCCTGTGAGTGTAGATTTTCGAATCCGACGCGAAACTGCAAGTTAATTGTAACGTTCAGTGCCTCCCAATGACGTTGGAAGACTCAAATTGCGTCGAGATGCCCCGTCCTTCAGCCGACTTGTCTCCAAGAGTCTCTTGCTGCCTCTGGCACCTTATGGTGGTCCTCCTGTAAGTCTACATTTTCGAATCCGACGCATAACAGATAGTTAATTGTAATGTTCAGCGCCTCCTAATGACGATGGAACACTCAAATTGCGTCGAGATTCAATACATCGTCATCCAGCCGACTTATCTACAAGGGGATATTGCTGCCTAAGGCAACCTATGATCCGTCTCCTGTGAGTCTAGATTTTCGATTCCGACGCATAACTGGTGCTTAATTGTAATGTTAATGGCCTCCTAATGACGATGGAACACTCAAATTGCGTCGAAATTCAATACATCGTCCTCCAGCCGACTTGACTCCATGGATCTATTGCTGCCTCGGGCATCTTATGGTCGTTCTCCTGTGAGTCTAGATTTTCGAATCCGACGCATAACTGATAGTTAATTGTAATGTTCGGCGCCTCCTAATGACGATGGAACACTCAAATTGCGTCGAGATTAAATACATCGTCATTCAGCCGACTTGTCTCCAAGAGTCTATTGCTGCCTCGGGCACATTACCGTC
>NW_025728253.1:0-66462 GCF_021461385.2 Schistocerca piceifrons | reverse complement strand
ACTGTCTATGTTTGAACTATTCCTGTGGCACTAGTTATAGTTACTGATGCTTCACTTCAGGTTTACTGTATCCCTCTGACCTCCTTATTGACGATGAAACACAGAAATTGCATCGGAATTACATACAAAACGCACAATGCCGACCTAAGTAGAAGAAAACTGACGCTTCTTACTGTCTATGTTTTGAACCATTCATGTGACACTCGTTATAGATTCCGATGCGTCACTTCAGGTCTACTGTATCCCTCTGACCTTCTTATTGACAATGAAACACAGAAATTGCGTCGGAATTAAATGCAAAAGGCACAATGCCGACTTAAGTACAAGAAAACTGACTCTTCTTACTGTCTATGTTTTGAACCATTCCTGTGGCACTAGTTATAGATTCCGATGGTTCACTTCAGGTTTACTGTATCCCTCTGACCTTCTTATTGATGATGAAACACTGAAATTGCATCGGAATTAAATACAAAATGCACAATGCCGACTTAAGTGCAAGAAAACTGACTCTTCTTACTGTCTATGTTTTGAACCATACCTGTGACACTTGTTATAGATTCCGAAGCTTCACTTCAGGTTTACTGTATGCCTCTGACCTTCTCATTGACGATGAAACACAGAAATTGCATCGGAATTAAATACAAACGTCACAATGCCGACTTAAGTAAAAGAAAACTGACTCTTCTTACTGTCTATGTTTGAACTATTCCTGTGGCACTAGTTATAGTTACTGATGCTTCACTTCAGGTTTACTGTATCCCTATGACCTCCTTATTGACGATGAAACACAGAAATTGCATCGGAATTACATACAAAACGCACAATGCCGACTTAAGTGCAAGAAAACTGACTCTTCTAACTGTCTATGCTTTGAACCATTCCTGTGACACTAGTTATAGATTCCGATGCGTCACTTCAGGTCTACTGTATCCCTCTGACCTTCTTATTGACAATGAAACACAGAAATTGCGTCGGAATTAAATGCAAAAGGCACAATGCCGACTTAAGTACAAGAAAACTGACTCTTCTTACTGTCTATGTTTTGAACCATTCCTGTGGCACTAGTTATAGATTCCGATGGTTCACTTCAGGTTTACTGTATCCCTCTGACCTTCTTATTGATGATGAAACACTGAAATTGCATCGGAATTAAATACAAAATGCACAATGCCGACTTAAGTGCAAGAAAACTGACTCTTCTTACTGTCTATGTTTTGAACAATTCCTGTGACACTTGTTATAGATTCCGATGCTTCACGTCAGGTTTACTGTATGCCTCTGACCTTCTTATTGACGACGAAACACGGAAATTGCATCGGAATTAAATACAAAATGCACAATGCCGTCATAGGTACAAGAAAACTGACTCTCCTTACTGTCTATGTTTGAACCATTCCTCTGACACTAGTTATAGATTCTGATGCTTCACTTCAGGTTTACTGTATCACTCTGACCTCCTTATTGACGATGAAACACAGAAATTGCATTGGAATTAAATACAAAAGGCACAATGCCGACCTAAGTACAAGATAACTGACTCTTCTTACTGTCTATGTTTTGACCCATTCATGTGACACTCGTTATAGATTCCGATGCTTTACTTCAGGTTTATTGTATCCCTCTGACCTTCTTACTGACGATGAAACACAGAAATTGCTTCGGACTTAAATATAAAAGGCACAATGCCGACTTAAGTACAATAAAACTCACTCTTCTTACTGTCTATGTTTTGAACCATTCATGTGACACTCGATATAGATTCCGATGCTTTACTTCAGGTTTACTGTATCCCTCTGACCTTCTTATTGACGATGAAACACAGAAATTGCTTCGGAATTAAATACAAAAGGCACAATCCCGACTTAAGTACAAGATAACTGACTCTTCTCACTGTCAATGTTTTGAACCATTCCTGTGACACTAGTTATAGATTCTGATGCTTCACTTCAGGTTTACTGTATCCCTCTGACCTCCTTATTGACGATGAAACACAGAAATTGCATTGGAATTAAATACAAAAGGCACAATGCCGACCTAAGTACAAGATAACTGACTCTTCTTACTGTCTATGTTTTGAACCATTCATGTGACACTCGTTATAGATTCCGATGCTTTACTTCAGGTTTACTGTATCCCTCTGACCTTCTTACTGACGATGAAACACAGAAATTGCTTCGGAGTTAAATACAAAAGGCACAATGCTGACTTAAGTACAATAAAACTCACTCTTCTTACTGTCTATGTTTTGAACCATTCATGTGACACTCGATATAGATTCCGATGCTTTACTTCAGGTTTACTGTATCCCTCTGACCTTCTTATTGACGATGAAACACAGAAATTGCTTCGGAATTAAATACAAAAGGCACAATGCCGACTTAAGTACAAGATAACTGACTCTTCTCACTGTCAATGTTTTGAACCATTTTTGTGACACTAGTTATAGATTCCGATGCTTCACTTCAGGTTTACTGTATCCCTCCGACCTTCTTATAGACGATGAAACATAGAAATTGCATCGGAATTAAATAGAAAAGGCACATTGCCGACTTAAGTACAAGATAACTGACACTTCTTACTGTCTATGATTTGAACCATTCCTGTGACACTAGTTATAGATTCCGATGCTTCTCTTCAGGTTTACTGTTTCCCTCTGACCTTCTTATTGACGATGAAACACAAAAATTGCATCGGAATTAAATATAAAACGCACAATGCCGACTTAAGTACAAGAAAACTGACTCTTCTTACTGTCTATGCTTTGAACCATTCCTGTGACACTAGTTATAGATTCCGATGCGTCACTTCAGGTCTACTGTATCCCTCTGACCTTCTTATTGACAATGAAACACAGAAATTGCGTCGGAATTAAATGCAAAAGGCACAATGCCGACTTAAGTACAAGAAAACTGACTCTTCTTACTGTCTATGTTTTGAACCATTCCTGTGACACTAGATATAGATTCCGATTCTTCACTTCAGGTTTACTGTATCCCTCTGACCTTCTTATTGACGATGAAACACAGATATTGCATCGGAATTAAACACAAAACGCACAATGCCGACTTAAGTACAAGAAAACTGACTCTTCTTACTGTCTATGCTTTGAACTATTCCTGTGACACTAGTTACAGATTCCGATGCTTCACTTCAGGTTTACTGTATTCTTCTGAAGTTCTTATAGACGATGAAACACAGAAATTGCATAGGAATTAAATACAATAGGCACAATGCCGACTTAAGTACAAGAAAACTGACTCTTCTTACTGTGTAAGTTTTGAACCATTCCTGTGACACTAGTTATAAAATCCTATGCTTCACTTCAGGTTTACTGTGTCCCTCTGACCTTCTTATTGACGATGAAACACAGAAATTCACATTGGAATTAAATACAAAAGGCACAATGCCGACTTAAGTACAAGAAAACTGACTCTTCTTACTGTCTATGTTTGAAATATTCCTGTGACACTAGTTATAGATTCCGATGCTTCACTTCAGGTTTACTGTATCCCTCCGACCTACTTATAGACGATGAAACATAGAAATTGCATAGGAATTAAATAGAAAAGGCACAATGCCGACTTAAGTACAAGAAAACTGACTCTTCTTACTGTCTATGTTTTGAACCATTCCTGTGACACTAGTTATGGATTCCGATGCTTCACTTCAGGTTTACTGTATTCTTCTGAAGTTCTTATTGACGATGAATCACAGAAATTGCATCGGAATTAAATACAATAGGCACAATGCCGACTTAAGTACAAGAAAACTGACTCTTCTTACTGTGTAAGTTTTGAACCATTCCTGTGACACTAGTTATAGAATCCTATGCTTCACTTCAGGTTTACTGTGTCCCTCTGACCTTCTTATTGACGATGAAACACAGAAATTGCATTGGAATTAAGTACAAAAGGCACAATGCCGACTTAAGTGCAAGAAAACTGACTCTTCTTACTGTCTAGGTTTGAACCATTCCTGTGACACTAGTTATAGATTCCGATGCTTCACTTCAGGGTTACTGTATCCCTCTGACCTTCATATTGACGATGAAACACAGAAATTGCATCGGAATTAAATACAAAAGGCACAATGCCGACTTAAGTACAAGAAAACTGACTCTTCTTACTGTCTATGTTTTGAACCATTCCTGTGACACTAGTTATAGATTCCGATGCTTCACTTCAGGTTAACTGTATCCCTCTGACCTTCTTATTGATGATGAAACACTGAAATTGCATCGGAATTAAATACAAAATGCACAATGCCGACTTAAGTGCAAGAAAACTGACTCTTCTTACTGTCTATGTTTTGAACCATACCTGTGACACTTGTTATAGATTCCGAAGCTTCACTTCAGGTTTACTGTATGCCTCTGACCTTCTCATTGACGATGAAACACAGAAATTGCATCGGAATTAAATACAAACGTCACAATGCCGACTTAAGTAAAAGAAAACTGACTCTTCTTACTGTCTATGTTTGAACTATTCCTGTGGCACTAGTTATAGTTACTGATGCTTCACTTCAGGTTTACTGTATCCCTCTGACCTCCTTATTGACGATGAAACACAGAAATTGCATCGGAATTACATACAAAACGCACAATGCCGACCTAAGTAGAAGAAAACTGACGCTTCTTACTGTCTATGTTTTGAACCATTCATGTGACACTCGTTATAGATTCCGATGCGTCACTTCAGGTCTACTGTATCCCTCTGACCTTCTTATTGACAATGAAACACAGAAATTGCGTCGGAATTAAATGCAAAAGGCACAATGCCGACTTAAGTACAAGAAAACTGACTCTTCTTACTGTCTATGTTTTGAACCATTCCTGTGGCACTAGTTATAGATTCCGATGGTTCACTTCAGGTTTACTGTATCCCTCTGACCTTCTTATTGATGATGAAACACTGAAATTGCATCGGAATTAAATACAAAATGCACAATGCCGACTTAAGTGCAAGAAAACTGACTCTTCTTACTGTCTATGTTTTGAACCATACCTGTGACACTTGTTATAGATTCCGAAGCTTCACTTCAGGTTTACTGTATGCCTCTGACCTTCTCATTGACGATGAAACACAGAAATTGCATCGGAATTAAATACAAACGTCACAATGCCGACTTAAGTAAAAGAAAACTGACTCTTCTTACTGTCTATGTTTGAACTATTCCTGTGGCACTAGTTATAGTTACTGATGCTTCACTTCAGGTTTACTGTATCCCTCTGACCTCCTTATTGACGATGAAACACAGAAATTGCATCGGAATTACATACAAAACGCACAATGCCGACTTAAGTGCAAGAAAACTGACTCTTCTAACTGTCTATGCTTTGAACCATTCCTGTGACACTAGTTATAGATTCCGATGCGTCACTTCAGGTCTACTGTATCCCTCTGACCTTCTTATTGACAATGAAACACAGAAATTGCGTCGGAATTAAATGCAAAAGGCACAATGCCGACTTAAGTACAAGAAAACTGACTCTTCTTACTGTCTATGTTTTGAACCATTCCTGTGGCACTAGTTATAGATTCCGATGGTTCACTTCAGGTTTACTGTATCCCTCTGACCTTCTTATTGATGATGAAACACTGAAATTGCATCGGAATTAAATACAAAATGCACAATGCCGACTTAAGTGCAAGAAAACTGACTCTTCTTACTGTCTATGTTTTGAACAATTCCTGTGACACTTGTTATAGATTCCGATGCTTCACGTCAGTTTTACTGTATGCCTCTGACCTTCTTATTGACGACGAAACACGGAAATTGCATCGGAATTAAATACAAAATGCACAATGCCGTCATAGGTACAAGAAAACTGACTCTCCTTACTGTCTATGTTTGAACCATTCCTCTGACACTAGTTATAGATTCTGATGCTTCACTTCAGGTTTACTGTATCACTCTGACCTCCTTATTGACGATGAAACACAGAAATTGCATTGGAATTAAATACAAAAGGCACAATGCCGACCTAAGTACAAGATAACTGACCCTTCTTACTGTCTATGTTTTGACCCATTCATGTGACACTCGTTATAGATTCCGATGCTTTACTTCAGGTTTATTGTATCCCTCTGACCTTCTTACTGACGATGAAACACAGAAATTGCTTCGGACTTAAATATAAAAGGCACAATGCCGACTTAAGTACAATAAAACTCACTCTTCTTACTGTCTATGTTTTGAACCATTCATGTGACACTCGATATAGATTCCGATGCTTTACTTCAGGTTTACTGTATCCCTCTGACCTTCTTATTGACGATGAAACACAGAAATTGCTTCGGAATTAAATACAAAAGGCACAATGCCGACTTAAGTACAAGATAACTGACTCTTCTCACTGTCAATGTTTTGAACCATTCCTGTGACACTAGTTATAGATTCTGATGCTTCACTTCAGGTTTACTGTATCCCTCTGACCTCCTTATTGACGATGAAACACAGAAATTGCATTGGAATTAAATACAAAAGGCACAATGCCGACCTAAGTACAAGATAACTGACTCTTCTTACTGTCTATGTTTTGAACCATTCATGTGACACTCGTTATAGATTCCGATGCTTTACTTCAGGTTTACTGTATCCCTCTGACCTTCTTACTGACGATGAAACACAGAAATTGCTTCGGACTTAAATACAAAAGGCACAATGCTGACTTAAGTACAATAAAACTCACTCTTCTTACTGTCTATGTTTTGAACCATTCATGTGACACTCGATATAGATTCCGATGCTTTACTTCAGGTTTACTGTATCCCTCTGACCTTCTTATTGACGATGAAACACAGAAATTGCTTCGGAATTAAATACAAAAGGCACAATGCCGACTTAAGTACAAGATAACTGACTCTTCTCACTGTCAATGTTTTGAACCATTCCTGTGACACTAGTTATAGATTCCGATTCTTCACTTCAGGTTTACTGTATCCCTCTGACCTTCTTATTGACGATGAAACACAGATATTGCATCGGAATTAAACACAAAACGCACAATGCCGACTTAAGTACAAGAAAACTGACTCTTCTTACTGTCTATGCTTTGAACTATTCCTGTGACACTAGTTACAGATTCCGATGCTTCACTTCAGGTATACTGTATTCTTCTGAAGTTCTTATAGACGATGAAACACAGAAATTGCATAGGAATTAAATACAATAGGCACAATGCCGATTTAAGTACAAGAAAACTGACTCTTCTTACTGTGTAAGTTTTGAACCATTCCTGTGACACTAGTTATAAAATCCTATGCTTCACTTCAGGTTTACTGTGTCCCTCTGACCTTCTTATTGACGATGAAACACAGAAATTCACATTGGAATTAAATACAAAAGGCACAATGCCGACTTAAGTACAAGAAAACTGACTCTTCTTACTGTCTATGTTTGAAATATTCCTGTGACACTAGTTATAGATTCCGATGCTTCACTTCAGGGTTACTGTATCCCTCTGACCTTCTTACTGACGATGAAACACAGAAATTCCTTCGGTATTAAATACAAAAGGCACAATGCCGACTTAAGTACAAGATAACTGACACTTCTTACTGTCTGTGATTTGAACCATTTCTGTGACACTAGTTATAGATTCCGATGCTTCACTTCAGGTTTACTGTGTCCATCTGAACTTCTTATTGACGATGAAACACAATAATTGCATCAGAATTAAATATAAAACGCACAATGCCGACTTAAGTACAAGAAAACTGACTCTTCTTACTGTCTATGCTTTGAACTATTCCTGTGACACTAGTTACAGATTCCGATGCTTCACTTCAGGTTTACTGTATCCCACTGACCTTCTTACTGACGATGAAACACTGATATTGCATCGTAATTAAACACAAAACTCACAATGCCGACTTAAGTACAAGAAAATTGACTCTTCTTACTCTCTATGCTTTTAATCATTCCTGTGACACTAGTTATAGTTTCCGATGCTTCACGTCAGGTTTACTGTATCCTTCTGAAGTTCATATTGACGATGAAACACAGAAATTGCATCGGAATTAAAAACAATAGGCACAATGCCGACTTAAGTACAAGAAAACTGACTCTTCTTACTGTCTATGCTTTGAACCATTCCTGTGACACTAGTTATAGATTCCGATGCTTCACTTCAGGTTTACTGTATCCCTCCGACCTTCTTATTGACTATGAAACACAGAAATTGCATCGGAATTAAATACAAAAGGCACAATTCCGACTTAAGTACAAGAAAACTGACTCTTCTTACTGTCTATGTTTTGAACCATTCCTGTGACACTAGTTATAGATTCCGATGCTTCACTTCAGGTTCACTGTATCCCTCCGACCTACTTATAGACGATGAAACATAGAAATTGCATAGGAATTAAATAGAAAAGGCACAATGCCGACTTAAGTACAAGAAAACTGACTCTTCTTACTGTCTATGTTTTGAACCATTCCTGTGACACTAGTTATGGATTCCGATGCTTCACTTCAGGTTTACTGTATTCTTCTGAAGTTCTTATTGACGATGAATCACAGAAATTGCATCGGAATTAAATACAATAGGCACAATGCCGACTTAAGTACAAGAAAACTGACTCTTCTTACTGTGTAAGTTTTGAACCATTCCTGTGACACTAGTTATAGAATCCTATGCTTCACTTCAGGTTTACTGTGCCCCTCTGACCTTCTTATTGACGATGAAACACAGAAATTGCATTGGAATTAAGTACAAAAGGCACAATGCCGACTTAAGTGCAAGAAAACTGACTCTTCTTACTGTCTAGGTTTGAACCATTCCTGTGACACTAGTTATAGATTCCGATGCTTCACTTCAGGGTTACTGTATCCCTCTGACCTTCATATTGACGATGAAACACAGAAATTGCATCGGAATTAAATACAAAAGGCACAATGCCGACTTAAGTACAAGAAAACTGACTCTTCTTACTGTCTATGTTTTGAACCATTCCTGTGACACTAGTTATAGATTCCGATGCTTCACTTCAGGTTAACTGTATCCCTCTGACCTTCTTATTGATGATGAAACACTGAAATTGCATCGGAATTAAATACAAAATGCACAATGCCGACTTAAGTGCAAGAAAACTGACTCTTCTTACTGTCTATGTTTTGAACCATACCTGTGACACTTGTTATAGATTCCGAAGCTTCACTTCAGGTTTACTGTATGCCTCTGACCTTCTCATTGACGATGAAACACAGAAATTGCATCGGAATTAAATACAAACGTCACAATGCCGACTTAAGTAAAAGAAAACTGACTCTTCTTACTGTCTATGTTTGAACTATTCCTGTGGCACTAGTTATAGTTACTGATGCTTCACTTCAGGTTTACTGTATCCCTCTGACCTCCTTATTGACGATGAAACACAGAAATTGCATCGGAATTACATACAAAACGCACAATGCCGACCTAAGTAGAAGAAAACTGACGCTTCTTACTGTCTATGTTTTGAACCATTCATGTGACACTCGTTATAGATTCCGATGCGTCACTTCAGGTCTACTGTATCCCTCTGACCTTCTTATTGACAATGAAACACAGAAATTGCGTCGGAATTAAATGCAAAAGGCACAATGCCGACTTAAGTACAAGAAAACTGACTCTTCTTACTGTCTATGTTTTGAACCATTCCTGTGGCACTAGTTATAGATTCCGATGGTTCACTTCAGGTTTACTGTATCCCTCTGACCTTCTTATTGATGATGAAACACTGAAATTGCATCGGAATTAAATACAAAATGCACAATGCCGACTTAAGTGCAAGAAAACTGACTCTTCTTACTGTCTATGTTTTGAACCATACCTGTGACACTTGTTATAGATTCCGAAGCTTCACTTCAGGTTTACTGTATGCCTCTGACCTTCTCATTGACGATGAAACACAGAAATTGCATCGGAATTAAATACAAACGTCACAATGCCGACTTAAGTAAAAGAAAACTGACTCTTCTTACTGTCTATGTTTGAACTATTCCTGTGGCACTAGTTATAGTTACTGATGCTTCACTTCAGGTTTACTGTATCCCTATGACCTCCTTATTGACGATGAAACACAGAAATTGCATCGGAATTACATACAAAACGCACAATGCCGACTTAAGTGCAAGAAAACTGACTCTTCTAACTGTCTATGCTTTGAACCATTCCTGTGACACTAGTTATAGATTCCGATGCGTCACTTCAGGTCTACTGTATCCCTCTGACCTTCTTATTGACAATGAAACACAGAAATTGCGTCGGAATTAAATGCAAAAGGCACAATGCCGACTTAAGTACAAGAAAACTGACTCTTCTTACTGTCTATGTTTTGAACCATTCCTGTGGCACTAGTTATAGATTCCGATGGTTCACTTCAGGTTTACTGTATCCCTCTGACCTTCTTATTGATGATGAAACACTGAAATTGCATCGGAATTAAATACAAAATGCACAATGCCGACTTAAGTGCAAGAAAACTGACTCTTCTTACTGTCTATGTTTTGAACAATTCCTGTGACACTTGTTATAGATTCCGATGCTTCACGTCAGGTTTACTGTATGCCTCTGACCTTCTTATTGACGACGAAACACGGAAATTGCATCGGAATTAAATACAAAATGCACAATGCCGTCATAGGTACAAGAAAACTGACTCTCCTTACTGTCTATGTTTGAACCATTCCTCTGACACTAGTTATAGATTCTGATGCTTCACTTCAGGTTTACTGTATCACTCTGACCTCCTTATTGACGATGAAACACAGAAATTGCATTGGAATTAAATACAAAAGGCACAATGCCGACCTAAGTACAAGATAACTGACTCTTCTTACTGTCTATGTTTTGACCCATTCATGTGACACTCGTTATAGATTCCGATGCTTTACTTCAGGTTTATTGTATCCCTCTGACCTTCTTACTGACGATGAAACACAGAAATTGCTTCGGACTTAAATATAAAAGGCACAATGCCGACTTAAGTACAATAAAACTCACTCTTCTTACTGTCTATGTTTTGAACCATTCATGTGACACTCGATATAGATTCCGATGCTTTACTTCAGGTTTACTGTATCCCTCTGACCTTCTTATTGACGATGAAACACAGAAATTGCTTCGGAATTAAATACAAAAGGCACAATGCCGACTTAAGTACAAGATAACTGACTCTTCTCACTGTCAATGTTTTGAACCATTCCTGTGACACTAGTTATAGATTCTGATGCTTCACTTCAGGTTTACTGTATCCCTCTGACCTCCTTATTGACGATGAAACACAGAAATTGCATTGGAATTAAATACAAAAGGCACAATGCCGACCTAAGTACAAGATAACTGACTCTTCTTACTGTCTATGTTTTGAACCATTCATGTGACACTCGTTATAGATTCCGATGCTTTACTTCAGGTTTACTGTATCCCTCTGACCTTCTTACTGACGATGAAACACAGAAATTGCTTCGGACTTAAATACAAAAGGCACAATGCTGACTTAAGTACAATAAAACTCACTCTTCTTACTGTCTATGTTTTGAACCATTCATGTGACACTCGATATAGATTCCGATGCTTTACTTCAGGTTTACTGTATCCCTCTGACCTTCTTATTGACGATGAAACACAGAAATTGCTTCGGAATTAAATACAAAAGGCACAATGCCGACTTAAGTACAAGATAACTGACTCTTCTCACTGTCAATGTTTTGAACCATTCCTGTGACACTAGTTATAGATTCCGATTCTTCACTTCAGGTTTACTGTATCCCTCTGACCTTCTTATTGACGATGAAACACAGATATTGCATCGGAATTAAACACAAAACGCACAATGCCGACTTAAGTACAAGAAAACTGACTCTTCTTACTGTCTATGCTTTGAACTATTCCTGTGACACTAGTTACAGATTCCGATGCTTCACTTCAGGTATACTGTATTCTTCTGAAGTTCTTATAGACGATGAAACACAGAAATTGCATAGGAATTAAATACAATAGGCACAATGCCGATTTAAGTACAAGAAAACTGACTCTTCTTACTGTGTAAGTTTTGAACCATTCCTGTGACACTAGTTATAAAATCCTATGCTTCACTTCAGGTTTACTGTGTCCCTCTGACCTTCTTATTGACGATGAAACACAGAAATTCACATTGGAATTAAATACAAAAGGCACAATGCCGACTTAAGTACAAGAAAACTGACTCTTCTTACTGTCTATGTTTGAAATATTCCTGTGACACTAGTTATAGATTCCGATGCTTCACTTCAGGGTTACTGTATCCCTCTGACCTTCTTACTGACGATGAAACACAGAAATTCCTTCGGTATTAAATACAAAAGGCACAATGCCGACTTAAGTACAAGATAACTGACACTTCTTACTGTCTGTGATTTGAACCATTTCTGTGACACTAGTTATAGATTCCGATGCTTCACTTCAGGTTTACTGTGTCCATCTGAACTTCTTATTGACGATGAAACACAATAATTGCATCAGAATTAAATATAAAACGCACAATGCCGACTTAAGTACAAGAAAACTGACTCTTCTTACTGTCTATGCTTTGAACTATTCCTGTGACACTAGTTACAGATTCCGATGCTTCACTTCAGGTTTACTGTATCCCACTGACCTTCTTACTGACGATGAAACACTGATATTGCATCGTAATTAAACACAAAACTCACAATGCCGACTTAAGTACAAGAAAATTGACTCTTCTTACTCTCTATGCTTTTAATCATTCCTGTGACACTAGTTATAGTTTCCGATGCTTCACGTCAGGTTTACTGTATCCTTCTGAAGTTCATATTGACGATGAAACACAGAAATTGCATCGGAATTAAAAACAATAGGCACAATGCCGACTTAAGTACAAGAAAACTGACTCTTCTTACTGTCTATGCTTTGAACCATTCCTGTGACACTAGTTATAGATTCCGATGCTTCACTTCAGGTTTACTGTATCCCTCCGACCTTCTTATTGACTATGAAACACAGAAATTGCATCGGAATTAAATACAAAAGGCACAATTCCGACTTAAGTACAAGAAAACTGACTCTTCTTACTGTCTATGTTTTGAACCATTCCTGTGACACTAGTTATAGATTCCGATGCTTCACTTCAGGTTCACTGTATCCCTCCGACCTACTTATAGACGATGAAACATAGAAATTGCATAGGAATTAAATAGAAAAGGCACAATGCCGACTTAAGTACAAGAAAACTGACTCTTCTTACTGTCTATGTTTTGAACCATTCCTGTGACACTAGTTATGGATTCCGATGCTTCACTTCAGGTTTACTGTATTCTTCTGAAGTTCTTATTGACGATGAATCACAGAAATTGCATCGGAATTAAATACAATAGGCACAATGCCGACTTAAGTACAAGAAAACTGACTCTTCTTACTGTGTAAGTTTTGAACCATTCCTGTGACACTAGTTATAGAATCCTATGCTTCACTTCAGGTTTACTGTGCCCCTCTGACCTTCTTATTGACGATGAAACACAGAAATTGCATTGGAATTAAGTACAAAAGGCACAATGCCGACTTAAGTGCAAGAAAACTGACTCTTCTTACTGTCTAGGTTTGAACCATTCCTGTGACACTAGTTATAGATTCCGATGCTTCACTTCAGGGTTACTGTATCCCTCTGACCTTCATATTGACGATGAAACACAGAAATTGCATCGGAATTAAATACAAAAGGCACAATGCCGACTTAAGTACAAGAAAACTGACTCTTCTTACTGTCTATGTTTTGAACCATTCCTGTGACACTAGTTATAGATTCCGATGCTTCACTTCAGGTTAACTGTATCCCTCTGACCTTCTTATTGATGATGAAACACTGAAATTGCATCGGAATTAAATACAAAATGCACAATGCCGACTTAAGTGCAAGAAAACTGACTCTTCTTACTGTCTATGTTTTGAACCATACCTGTGACACTTGTTATAGATTCCGAAGCTTCACTTCAGGTTTACTGTATGCCTCTGACCTTCTCATTGACGATGAAACACAGAAATTGCATCGGAATTAAATACAAACGTCACAATGCCGACTTAAGTAAAAGAAAACTGACTCTTCTTACTGTCTATGTTTGAACTATTCCTGTGGCACTAGTTATAGTTACTGATGCTTCACTTCAGGTTTACTGTATCCCTCTGACCTCCTTATTGACGATGAAACACAGAAATTGCATCGGAATTACATACAAAACGCACAATGCCGACCTAAGTAGAAGAAAACTGACGCTTCTTACTGTCTATGTTTTGAACCATTCATGTGACACTCGTTATAGATTCCGATGCGTCACTTCAGGTCTACTGTATCCCTCTGACCTTCTTATTGACAATGAAACACAGAAATTGCGTCGGAATTAAATGCAAAAGGCACAATGCCGACTTAAGTACAAGAAAACTGACTCTTCTTACTGTCTATGTTTTGAACCATTCCTGTGGCACTAGTTATAGATTCCGATGGTTCACTTCAGGTTTACTGTATCCCTCTGACCTTCTTATTGATGATGAAACACTGAAATTGCATCGGAATTAAATACAAAATGCACAATGCCGACTTAAGTGCAAGAAAACTGACTCTTCTTACTGTCTATGTTTTGAACCATACCTGTGACACTTGTTATAGATTCCGAAGCTTCACTTCAGGTTTACTGTATGCCTCTGACCTTCTCATTGACGATGAAACACAGAAATTGCATCGGAATTAAATACAAACGTCACAATGCCGACTTAAGTAAAAGAAAACTGACTCTTCTTACTGTCTATGTTTGAACTATTCCTGTGGCACTAGTTATAGTTACTGATGCTTCACTTCAGGTTTACTGTATCCCTATGACCTCCTTATTGACGATGAAACACAGAAATTGCATCGGAATTACATACAAAACGCACAATGCCGACTTAAGTGCAAGAAAACTGACTCTTCTAACTGTCTATGCTTTGAACCATTCCTGTGACACTAGTTATAGATTCCGATGCGTCACTTCAGGTCTACTGTATCCCTCTGACCTTCTTATTGACAATGAAACACAGAAATTGCGTCGGAATTAAATGCAAAAGGCACAATGCCGACTTAAGTACAAGAAAACTGACTCTTCTTACTGTCTATGTTTTGAACCATTCCTGTGGCACTAGTTATAGATTCCGATGGTTCACTTCAGGTTTACTGTATCCCTCTGACCTTCTTATTGATGATGAAACACTGAAATTGCATCGGAATTAAATACAAAATGCACAATGCCGACTTAAGTGCAAGAAAACTGACTCTTCTTACTGTCTATGTTTTGAACAATTCCTGTGACACTTGTTATAGATTCCGATGCTTCACGTCAGGTTTACTGTATGCCTCTGACCTTCTTATTGACGACGAAACACGGAAATTGCATCGGAATTAAATACAAAATGCACAATGCCGTCATAGGTACAAGAAAACTGACTCTCCTTACTGTCTATGTTTGAACCATTCCTCTGACACTAGTTATAGATTCTGATGCTTCACTTCAGGTTTACTGTATCACTCTGACCTCCTTATTGACGATGAAACACAGAAATTGCATTGGAATTAAATACAAAAGGCACAATGCCGACCTAAGTACAAGATAACTGGACTCTTCTTACTGTCTATGTTTTGACCCATTCATGTGACACTCGTTATAGATTCCGATGCTTTACTTCAGGTTTATTGTATCCCTCTGACCTTCTTACTGACGATGAAACACAGAAATTGCTTCGGACTTAAATATAAAAGGCACAATGCCGACTTAAGTACAATAAAACTCACTCTTCTTACTGTCTATGTTTTGAACCATTCATGTGACACTCGATATAGATTCCGATGCTTTACTTCAGGTTTACTGTATCCCTCTGACCTTCTTATTGACGATGAAACACAGAAATTGCTTCGGAATTAAATACAAAAGGCACAATCCCGACTTAAGTACAAGATAACTGACTCTTCTCACTGTCAATGTTTTGAACCATTCCTGTGACACTAGTTATAGATTCTGATGCTTCACTTCAGGTTTACTGTATCCCTCTGACCTCCTTATTGACGATGAAACACAGAAATTGCATTGGAATTAAATACAAAAGGCACAATGCCGACCTAAGTACAAGATAACTGACTCTTCTTACTGTCTATGTTTTGAACCATTCATGTGACACTCGTTATAGATTCCGATGCTTTACTTCAGGTTTACTGTATCCCTCTGACCTTCTTACTGACGATGAAACACAGAAATTGCTTCGGAGTTAAATACAAAAGGCACAATGCTGACTTAAGTACAATAAAACTCACTCTTCTTACTGTCTATGTTTTGAACCATTCATGTGACACTCGATATAGATTCCGATGCTTTACTTCAGGTTTACTGTATCCCTCTGACCTTCTTATTGACGATGAAACACAGAAATTGCTTCGGAATTAAATACAAAAGGCACAATGCCGACTTAAGTACAAGATAACTGACTCTTCTCACTGTCAATGTTTTGAACCATTTTTGTGACACTAGTTATAGATTCCGATGCTTCACTTCAGGTTTACTGTATCCCTCCGACCTTCTTATAGACGATGAAACATAGAAATTGCATCGGAATTAAATAGAAAAGGCACATTGCCGACTTAAGTACAAGATAACTGACACTTCTTACTGTCTATGATTTGAACCATTCCTGTGACACTAGTTATAGATTCCGATGCTTCTCTTCAGGTTTACTGTTTCCCTCTGACCTTCTTATTGACGATGAAACACAAAAATTGCATCGGAATTAAATATAAAACGCACAATGCCGACTTAAGTACAAGAAAACTGACTCTTCTTACTGTCTATGCTTTGAACCATTCCTGTGACACTAGTTATAGATTCCGATGCGTCACTTCAGGTCTACTGTATCCCTCTGACCTTCTTATTGACAATGAAACACAGAAATTGCGTCGGAATTAAATGCAAAAGGCACAATGCCGACTTAAGTACAAGAAAACTGACTCTTCTTACTGTCTATGTTTTGAACCATTCCTGTGACACTAGATATAGATTCCGATTCTTCACTTCAGGTTTACTGTATCCCTCTGACCTTCTTATTGACGATGAAACACAGATATTGCATCGGAATTAAACACAAAACGCACAATGCCGACTTAAGTACAAGAAAACTGACTCTTCTTACTGTCTATGCTTTGAACTATTCCTGTGACACTAGTTACAGATTCCGATGCTTCACTTCAGGTTTACTGTATTCTTCTGAAGTTCTTATAGACGATGAAACACAGAAATTGCATAGGAATTAAATACAATAGGCACAATGCCGACTTAAGTACAAGAAAACTGACTCTTCTTACTGTGTAAGTTTTGAACCATTCCTGTGACACTAGTTATAAAATCCTATGCTTCACTTCAGGTTTACTGTGTCCCTCTGACCTTCTTATTGACGATGAAACACAGAAATTCACATTGGAATTAAATACAAAAGGCACAATGCCGACTTAAGTACAAGAAAACTGACTCTTCTTACTGTCTATGTTTGAAATATTCCTGTGACACTAGTTATAGATTCCGATGCTTCACTTCAGGTTTACTGTATCCCTCCGACCTACTTATAGACGATGAAACATAGAAATTGCATAGGAATTAAATAGAAAAGGCACAATGCCGACTTAAGTACAAGAAAACTGACTCTTCTTACTGTCTATGTTTTGAACCATTCCTGTGACACTAGTTATGGATTCCGATGCTTCACTTCAGGTTTACTGTATTCTTCTGAAGTTCTTATTGACGATGAATCACAGAAATTGCATCGGAATTAAATACAATAGGCACAATGCCGACTTAAGTACAAGAAAACTGACTCTTCTTACTGTGTAAGTTTTGAACCATTCCTGTGACACTAGTTATAGAATCCTATGCTTCACTTCAGGTTTACTGTGTCCCTCTGACCTTCTTATTGACGATGAAACACAGAAATTGCATTGGAATTAAGTACAAAAGGCACAATGCCGACTTAAGTGCAAGAAAACTGACTCTTCTTACTGTCTAGGTTTGAACCATTCCTGTGACACTAGTTATAGATTCCGATGCTTCACTTCAGGGTTACTGTATCCCTCTGACCTTCATATTGACGATGAAACACAGAAATTGCATCGGAATTAAATACAAAAGGCACAATGCCGACTTAAGTACAAGAAAACTGACTCTTCTTACTGTCTATGTTTTGAACCATTCCTGTGACACTAGTTATAGATTCCGATGCTTCACTTCAGGTTAACTGTATCCCTCTGACCTTCTTATTGATGATGAAACACTGAAATTGCATCGGAATTAAATACAAAATGCACAATGCCGACTTAAGTGCAAGAAAACTGACTCTTCTTACTGTCTATGTTTTGAACCATACCTGTGACACTTGTTATAGATTCCGAAGCTTCACTTCAGGTTTACTGTATGCCTCTGACCTTCTCATTGACGATGAAACACAGAAATTGCATCGGAATTAAATACAAACGTCACAATGCCGACTTAAGTAAAAGAAAACTGACTCTTCTTACTGTCTATGTTTGAACTATTCCTGTGGCACTAGTTATAGTTACTGATGCTTCACTTCAGGTTTACTGTATCCCTCTGACCTCCTTATTGACGATGAAACACAGAAATTGCATCGGAATTACATACAAAACGCACAATGCCGACCTAAGTAGAAGAAAACTGACGCTTCTTACTGTCTATGTTTTGAACCATTCATGTGACACTCGTTATAGATTCCGATGCGTCACTTCAGGTCTACTGTATCCCTCTGACCTTCTTATTGACAATGAAACACAGAAATTGCGTCGGAATTAAATGCAAAAGGCACAATGCCGACTTAAGTACAAGAAAACTGACTCTTCTTACTGTCTATGTTTTGAACCATTCCTGTGGCACTAGTTATAGATTCCGATGGTTCACTTCAGGTTTACTGTATCCCTCTGACCTTCTTATTGATGATGAAACACTGAAATTGCATCGGAATTAAATACAAAATGCACAATGCCGACTTAAGTGCAAGAAAACTGACTCTTCTTACTGTCTATGTTTTGAACCATACCTGTGACACTTGTTATAGATTCCGAAGCTTCACTTCAGGTTTACTGTATGCCTCTGACCTTCTCATTGACGATGAAACACAGAAATTGCATCGGAATTAAATACAAACGTCACAATGCCGACTTAAGTAAAAGAAAACTGACTCTTCTTACTGTCTATGTTTGAACTATTCCTGTGGCACTAGTTATAGTTACTGATGCTTCACTTCAGGTTTACTGTATCCCTCTGACCTCCTTATTGACGATGAAACACAGAAATTGCATCGGAATTACATACAAAACGCACAATGCCGACTTAAGTGCAAGAAAACTGACTCTTCTAACTGTCTATGCTTTGAACCATTCCTGTGACACTAGTTATAGATTCCGATGCGTCACTTCAGGTCTACTGTATCCCTCTGACCTTCTTATTGACAATGAAACACAGAAATTGCGTCGGAATTAAATGCAAAAGGCACAATGCCGACTTAAGTACAAGAAAACTGACTCTTCTTACTGTCTATGTTTTGAACCATTCCTGTGGCACTAGTTATAGATTCCGATGGTTCACTTCAGGTTTACTGTATCCCTCTGACCTTCTTATTGATGATGAAACACTGAAATTGCATCGGAATTAAATACAAAATGCACAATGCCGACTTAAGTGCAAGAAAACTGACTCTTCTTACTGTCTATGTTTTGAACAATTCCTGTGACACTTGTTATAGATTCCGATGCTTCACGTCAGTTTTACTGTATGCCTCTGACCTTCTTATTGACGACGAAACACGGAAATTGCATCGGAATTAAATACAAAATGCACAATGCCGTCATAGGTACAAGAAAACTGACTCTCCTTACTGTCTATGTTTGAACCATTCCTCTGACACTAGTTATAGATTCTGATGCTTCACTTCAGGTTTACTGTATCACTCTGACCTCCTTATTGACGATGAAACACAGAAATTGCATTGGAATTAAATACAAAAGGCACAATGCCGACCTAAGTACAAGATAACTGACCCTTCTTACTGTCTATGTTTTGACCCATTCATGTGACACTCGTTATAGATTCCGATGCTTTACTTCAGGTTTATTGTATCCCTCTGACCTTCTTACTGACGATGAAACACAGAAATTGCTTCGGACTTAAATATAAAAGGCACAATGCCGACTTAAGTACAATAAAACTCACTCTTCTTACTGTCTATGTTTTGAACCATTCATGTGACACTCGATATAGATTCCGATGCTTTACTTCAGGTTTACTGTATCCCTCTGACCTTCTTATTGACGATGAAACACAGAAATTGCTTCGGAATTAAATACAAAAGGCACAATGCCGACTTAAGTACAAGATAACTGACTCTTCTCACTGTCAATGTTTTGAACCATTCCTGTGACACTAGTTATAGATTCTGATGCTTCACTTCAGGTTTACTGTATCCCTCTGACCTCCTTATTGACGATGAAACACAGAAATTGCATTGGAATTAAATACAAAAGGCACAATGCCGACCTAAGTACAAGATAACTGACTCTTCTTACTGTCTATGTTTTGAACCATTCATGTGACACTCGTTATAGATTCCGATGCTTTACTTCAGGTTTACTGTATCCCTCTGACCTTCTTACTGACGATGAAACACAGAAATTGCTTCGGACTTAAATACAAAAGGCACAATGCTGACTTAAGTACAATAAAACTCACTCTTCTTACTGTCTATGTTTTGAACCATTCATGTGACACTCGATATAGATTCCGATGCTTTACTTCAGGTTTACTGTATCCCTCTGACCTTCTTATTGACGATGAAACACAGAAATTGCTTCGGAATTAAATACAAAAGGCACAATGCCGACTTAAGTACAAGATAACTGACTCTTCTCACTGTCAATGTTTTGAACCATTCCTGTGACACTAGTTATAGATTCCGATTCTTCACTTCAGGTTTACTGTATCCCTCTGACCTTCTTATTGACGATGAAACACAGATATTGCATCGGAATTAAACACAAAACGCACAATGCCGACTTAAGTACAAGAAAACTGACTCTTCTTACTGTCTATGCTTTGAACTATTCCTGTGACACTAGTTACAGATTCCGATGCTTCACTTCAGGTATACTGTATTCTTCTGAAGTTCTTATAGACGATGAAACACAGAAATTGCATAGGAATTAAATACAATAGGCACAATGCCGATTTAAGTACAAGAAAACTGACTCTTCTTACTGTGTAAGTTTTGAACCATTCCTGTGACACTAGTTATAAAATCCTATGCTTCACTTCAGGTTTACTGTGTCCCTCTGACCTTCTTATTGACGATGAAACACAGAAATTCACATTGGAATTAAATACAAAAGGCACAATGCCGACTTAAGTACAAGAAAACTGACTCTTCTTACTGTCTATGTTTGAAATATTCCTGTGACACTAGTTATAGATTCCGATGCTTCACTTCAGGGTTACTGTATCCCTCTGACCTTCTTACTGACGATGAAACACAGAAATTCCTTCGGTATTAAATACAAAAGGCACAATGCCGACTTAAGTACAAGATAACTGACACTTCTTACTGTCTGTGATTTGAACCATTTCTGTGACACTAGTTATAGATTCCGATGCTTCACTTCAGGTTTACTGTGTCCATCTGAACTTCTTATTGACGATGAAACACAATAATTGCATCAGAATTAAATATAAAACGCACAATGCCGACTTAAGTACAAGAAAACTGACTCTTCTTACTGTCTATGCTTTGAATAATTCCTGTGACACTAGTTACAGATTCCGATGCTTCACTTCAGGTTTACTGTATCCCACTGACCTTCTTACTGACGATGAAACACTGATATTGCATCGTAATTAAACACAAAACTCACAATGCCGACTTAAGTACAAGAAAATTGACTCTTCTTACTCTCTATGCTTTTAATCATTCCTGTGACACTAGTTATAGTTTCCGATGCTTCACGTCAGGTTTACTGTATCCTTCTGAAGTTCATATTGACGATGAAACACAGAAATTGCATCGGAATTAAAAACAATAGGCACAATGCCGACTTAAGTACAAGAAAACTGACTCTTCTTACTGTCTATGCTTTGAACCATTCCTGTGACACTAGTTATAGATTCCGATGCTTCACTTCAGGTTTACTGTATCCCTCCGACCTTCTTATTGACTATGAAACACAGAAATTGCATCGGAATTAAATACAAAAGGCACAATTCCGACTTAAGTACAAGAAAACTGACTCTTCTTACTGTCTATGTTTTGAACCATTCCTGTGACACTAGTTATAGATTCCGATGCTTCACTTCAGGTTCACTGTATCCCTCCGACCTACTTATAGACGATGAAACATAGAAATTGCATAGGAATTAAATAGAAAAGGCACAATGCCGACTTAAGTACAAGAAAACTGACTCTTCTTACTGTCTATGTTTTGAACCATTCCTGTGACACTAGTTATGGATTCCGATGCTTCACTTCAGGTTTACTGTATTCTTCTGAAGTTCTTATTGACGATGAAACACAGAAATTGCATCGGAATTAAATACAATAGGCACAATGCCGACTTAAGTACAAGAAAACTGACTCTTCTTACTGTGTAAGTTTTGAACCATTCCTGTGACACTAGTTATAGAATCCTATGCTTCACTTCAGGTTTACTGTGTCCCTCTGACCTTCTTATTGACGATGAAACACAGAAATTGCATTGGAATTAAGTACAAAAGGCACAATGCCGACTTAAGTGCAAGAAAACTGACTCTTCTTACTGTCTAGGTTTGAACCATTCCTGTGACACTAGTTATAGATTCCGATGCTTCACTTCAGGGTTACTGTATCCCTCTGACCTTCATATTGACGATGAAACACAGAAATTGCATCGGAATTAAATACAAAAGGCACAATGCCGACTTAAGTACAAGAAAACTGACTCTTCTTACTGTCTATGTTTTGAACCATTCCTGTGACACTAGTTATAGATTCCGATGCTTCACTTCAGGTTTACTGTATCCCTCTGACCTTCTTATTGAAGATGAAACTCCGAAATTGCATCGGAATTAAATACAAAACGCACAATGCCGACTTAAGTACAAGAAAACTGACTCTTCTTACTGTCTATGTTTTGAACCATTTATGTGACACTCGTTATAGATTCCGATGCTTTACTTCAGGTTTACTGCATCCCTCTGACATTCTTATTGACGATGAAACACAGAAATTGCTTCGGAATTAAATACAAAAGGCACAATGCCGACTTAAGTACAAGATAACTGGCTCTTCTTACTGTCAATGCTTTGAACCATTCCTGTGACACTACTTATAGATTCCGATGCTTCACTTCAGGTTTACTGTATCCCTCGGACCTTCTAATAGACGATGAAACATAGAAATTGCATCGGAATTAAATAGAAAAGGCACAAGGCCGACTTAAGTACAAGATAACTGACACTTCTTACTGTCTGTGATTTGAACCATTTCTGTGACACTAGTTATAGATTCCGATGCTTCACTTCAGGTTTACTGTGTCCCTCTGACCTTCTTATTGACGATGAAACACAGAAATTGCATTGGAATTAATTATAAAAGGCACAATGCCGATTTAAGTACAAGAAAACTGACTCCTCTTACTGTCTATGTTTTGAACCATTACTGTGACACTAGTTATAGATTCCGATGCTTCACTTCAGGTTCACTGTATCCCTCTGACCTTCTTTTTGACGATGAAACACAAATTGCATCGGAATTAAATACAAAATGCACAATTCCGACTTAAGTACAAGAAAACTGACTCTTCATACTGTCTATGTTTTGAACCATTCCTATGACACTAGTTATAGATTCCGATGCTTTACTTCAGGTTTACTGTATCCCTCTGACCTTCTTATTGACGATGAAACAAAGAAATTGCTTCGGAATTAAATACAAAAGACACAATGCCGACTTAAGTACAAGATAACTGACTCTTCTTACAGTCAATGGTTTGAACCATTCGTGTGACACTAGTTACAGATTCCGATGCTTCACTTCAGGTTTACTGTATCCCTCCGACCTACTTATAGACGATGAAACATAGAAATTGCATAGGAATTAAATAGAAAAGGCACAATGCCGACTTAAGTACAAGAAAACTGACTCTTCTTACTGTCTATGTTTTGAACCATTCCTGTGACACTAGTTATGGATTCCGATGCTTCACTTCAGGTTTACTATATCCCTCTGACCTTCTTATTGATGATGAAACACTGAAATTGCATCGGAATTAAATACAAAATGCACAATGCCCACTTAAATACAAGAAAACTGACTCTTCTTACTGTCTATGTTTTGAACCATTCCTGTGACACTTGTTATAGATTCCGATGCTTCACTTCAGGTTTACTGTATGCCTCTGACCTTCTTATTGACGATGAAACACAGAAATAGCATCGGAATTAAATACAAACATCACAATGACGACCTAAGTACAAGAAAACTGACTCTTCTGACTGTCTATGTTTTGAACCATTCATGTGACACCCAATATAGATTCCGATGCTTTACTTCAGGTTTACTGTATCCCTCTGACCTTCTTACTGACGATGAAACACAGAAAATCCTTCGGTATTAAATACAAAAGGCACAATGCCGACTTAAGTACAAGATAACTGACACTTCTTACTGTCTGTGATTTGAACCATTTCTGTGACACTAGTTATAGATTCCGATGCTTCACTTCAGGTTTACTGTGTCCCTCTGAACTTCTTATTGACGATGAGACACAAAAATGTCATCAGAATTAAATATAAAACGCACAATGCCGACTTAAGTACAAGAAAACTGACTCTTCTTACTGTCTATGCTTTGAACTATTCCTGTGACACTAGTTACGGATTCCTATGCTTCACTTCAGGTTTACTGTATCCCTCTGACCTTCTTATTGACGATGAAACACAGAAATTGCGTCGGAATTAAATACAATAGGTACAATGCCGACTTAAGTACAAGAAAACTGACTCTTCTTACTGTCAATGCTTTGAACCATTCCTGTGACACTAGTTATAGATTCCGATGCTTCACTTCAGGTTTACTGTATCCCTCCGACCTTCTTATAGACGATGAAACATAGAAATTGCATCGGAATTAAATAGAAAAGGCACAATGCCGACTTAAGTACAAGAAAACTGACTCTTCTTACTGTCTATGTTTTGAACCATTCCTGTGGCACTAGTTATAGATTCCGATGGTTCACCTCAGTTTTACTGTATCCCTCTGACCTTCTTATTGATGATGAAACACTGAAATTGCTTCGGAATTAAATACAAAATGCACAATGCCGACTTAAGTACATGAAAACTGACTCTCCTTACTGTCTATGTTTTGAACCATACCTGTGACACTTGTTATAGATTCCGATGCTTCACTTCAGGTTTACTGTATGCCTCTGACCTTCTTATTGACGATGAAACACAGAAATTGCATCGGAATTAAATACAAACGTCACAATGCCGACTCAAGTACAAGAAAACTGACTCTTCTTACTGTCTAAGTTTTGAACCGTTCCTGTGACACTAGTTATAGATTGTGATGCTTCAATTCAGGTTTACTGTATCCCTCTGACCTCCTTATTGACGATGAAACACAGAAATTGCATCGGAATTACATACAAAACGCACAATGCCGACCTAAGTACAAGAAAACTGACTCTTCTTACTGTCTATGTTTTGAACCATTCATGTGACACTCGTTATAGTTTCCGATGCTTTACATAAGGTTTACTGTATCCCTCTGACCTTCTTACTGACGATGAAACTCAGAAATTGCTTCGGAATTAAATACAAAAGGCACAATGCCGACTTCAGTACAAGATAACGGACACTTCTTAGTTTCTATGATTTGAACCATTCCTGTGACACTAGTTATAGATTCCGATGCTTCACTTCAGGTTTACTGTTTTCCTCTGACCGTCTTATTGACGATGAAACACAAAAATTGCATCGGAATTAAATATAAAACGCACAATGCCGACTTAAGTACAAGAAAATTGACTCTTCTTACTCTCTATGCTTTGAATCGTTCCTGTGACACTAGTTATAGTTTCCGATGCTTCACTTCAGGTTTACTGTATCCTTCTGAAGTTCATATTGACGATGAAACACAGAAATTGCATCGGAATTAAATACAATAGGCACAATGCCGACTTAAGTACAAGAAAACTGACTCTTCTTACTGTGTAAGTTTTGAACCATTCCTGTGACACTAGTTATAGATTCCGATGCTTCACTTCAGGTTTACTGTATCCCTCTGACCTTCTTATTGACGATGAAACAAAGAAATTACATCGGAATTAGATATAAAATGCACAATGCCGATTTAAGTACAAGAAAACTGACTCTTCTTACTGTCTATGTTTTGAACCATTACTGTGATACTAGTTATGGATTCCGATGCTTCACTTCAGGTTCACTGTATCCCTCTGACCTTCTTTTTGACGATGAAACACAGAAATTGCATCGGAATTAAATACAAAAGGCACAATTCCGACTTAAGTACAAGAAAACTGACTCTTCTTACTGTCTATGCTTTGAACCATTCCTGTGACACTAGTTATAAATTCCGATGCTTCACTTCAGGGTTACTGTATCCCTCTGACCTTCTTATTGACAATGAAACACAGAAATTGCATCGGAATTAAATACAAAAGGCACAATGCCGACTTAAGTACAAGAAAACTGACTCTTCTTACTGTCTATGCTTTGAACCATTCCTTTGACACTAGTTATAGATTCCGATGCTTCACTTCAGGTTCACTGTATCCCTCTGACATTCTTATTGACGATGAAACACCGAAATTGCATCGGAATTAAATACAAAACGCACAATGCCGACTTAAGTACAATAAAACTCACTCTTCTTACTGTCTATGTTTTGAACCATTCCTGTGACACTAGTTATAGATTCCGATGCTTCACTTCAGGTTCACTGTATCCCTCTGACCTTCTTATTGACGATGAAACATCGAAATTGCATCGGAATTAAATACAAAGGGCACAATGCCGACTTAAGTACAAGAAAACTGACTCTTCTTACTGTCTATGTTTTGAACCATTCATGTGACACTCGTTATAGATTCCGATGCTTTACTTCAGTTTTACTGTATCCCTCTGACCTTCTTATTGACGATGAAACAAAGAAATTGCTTCGGAAGTAAATACAAAAGACACAATGCCGACTTAAGTACAAGATAACTGACTCTTCTTACTGTCAATGTTTTGAACCATTCCTGTGACCCTAGTTATAGATTCCGATGCTTCACTTCAGGTTTACTGTATCCCTCCGACCTACTTATAGACGATGAAACATAGAAATTGCATAGGAATTAAATAGAAAAGGCACAATGCCGACTTAAGTACAAGAAAACTGACTCTTCTTACTGTCTATGCTTTGAACCATTCCTGTGACACTAGTTATGGATTCCGATGCTTCACTTCAGGTTTACTCTATCCCTATGACCTTCTTATTGATGATGAAACACTGAAATTGCATCGGAATTAAATACAAAATGCACAATGCCCACTTAAGTACAAGAAAACTGACTCTAATTACTGTCTATGCTTTGAACCATTCCTGTGACACTTGTTATAGATTCCGATGCTTCACTTCAGGTTTACTGTATGCCTCTGACATTCTTATTGACGATGAAACACAGAAATAGCATCGGAATTAAATACAAACATCACAATGCCGACTTAAGTACAAGAAAACTGACTCTTCTGACTGTCTATGTTTTGAACCATTCATGTGACACCCAATATAGATTCCGATGCTTTACTTCAGGTTTACTGTATCCCTCTGACCTTCTTACTGACGATGAAACACAGAAATACCTTCGGTATTAAATACAAAAGGCACAATGCCGACTTAAGTACAAGATAACTGACACTTCTTACTGTCTGTGATTTGAACCATTTCTGTGACACTAGTTATAGATTCCGATGCTTCACTTCAGGTTTACTGTGTCCCTCTGAACTTCTTATTGACGATGAAACACAAAAATTGCATCAGAATTAAATATAAAACGCACAATGCCGACTTAAGTACAAGAAAACTGACTCTTCTTACTGTCTATGTTTTGAACTATTCCTGTGACACTAGTTATAGATTCCGATGCTTCACTTCAGGTTTACTGTATCCCTCTGACCTTCTTATTGACGATGAAACACAGAAATTGCGTCGGAATTAAATACAAAAGGCACAATGCCGACTTAAGTACAAGATAACTGACTCTTCTTACTGTCAATGCTTTGAACCATTCCTGTGACACTAGTTATAGATTCCGATGCTTCACTTCAGGTTCACTGTATCTCTCCGACCTTCTTATAGACGATGAAACATAGAAATTGCATCGGAATTAAATAGAAAAGGCACAATGCCGACTTAAGTACAAGAAAACTGACTCTTCTTACTGCCTATGTTTTGAACCATTCCTGTGGCACTAGTAATAGATTCCGATGGTTCACTTCAGGTTTACTGTATCCCTCTGACCTTCTTATTGATGATGAAACACTGAAATTGCATCGGAATTAAATACAAAATGCACAATGCCGACTTAAGTACAAGAAAACTGATTCTTCTTACTGTCTATGTTTTGAACCATACCTGTGACACTTGTTATAGATTCCGATGCTTCACTTCAGGTTTACTGTATGCCTCTGACCTTCTTATTGACGATGAAACACAGAAATTGCATCGGAATTAAATACAAACGTCACAATGCCGACTTAAGTACAAGAAAACTGACTCTTCTTACTGTCTATTTTTGTACCATTCCTGTGACACTAGTTATAGATTCTGATGCTTCACTTCAGGTTTACTGTATCCCTCTGACCTCCTTATTGACGATGAAACACAGAAATTGCATCGGAATTACATACAAAACGCACAATGCCGACCTAAGTACAAGAAAACTGACTCTTCTTACTGTCTATGCTTTGAACCATTCATGTGACACTCGTTATAGATTCCGATGCTTTACTTAAGGTTTACTGTATCCCTCTGACCTTCTTACGGACGATGAAACACAGAAATTGCTTCGGAATTAAATACAAAAGGCACAATGCCGACTTCAGTACAAGATAACGGACACTTCTTAATGTCTATGATTTGAACCATTCCTGTGACACCAGTTATAGATTCCGATGCTTCACTTCAGGTTTACTGTTTCCCTCTGACCTTCTTATTGACGACGAAATACAAAAATTGCATCGGAATTAAATATAAAACGCACAATGCCGACTAATGTACAAGAAAACTGACTCTTCTTACTGTCTATGCTTTGAACCATTCCTGTGACACTAGTTATAGATTCCAATGCTTCACTTCAGGTTTACTGTTTCCCTCTGACCTTCTTAATGACGATGAAACACAGAAATTGCGTCGGAATTAAATGCAAAAGGCGCAATGTCGACTTAAGTACAAGAAAACTGACTCTTCTTACTGTCTATGTTTTGAACCATTCCTGTGACACTAGTTATGGATTCCGATGCTTCACTTCAGGTTTTCTGTATCCCTCTGACCTTCTTATTGACGATGAAACACAGATATTGCATCGGAATTAAATACAATAGGCACAATGCCGATTTAAGTACAAGAAAATTGACTCTTCTTACTGTCTATGTTTTGAACCATTACTGTGATACTAGTTACGGATTCCGATGCTTCACTTCAGGTTCACTGTATCCCTCTGACCTTCCTTTTGACGATGAAACACAGAAATTGCATCGGAATTAAATACAAAAGGCACAATTCCGACTTAAGTACAAGAAAACTGACTCTTCTTACTGTCTATGTTTTGAACCATTCCTGTGACACTAGTTATAGATTCCGATGCTTCACTTCAGGGTTACTGTATCCCTCTGACCTTCTTATTGACGATGAAACACAGAAATTGCATCGGAATTAAATACAAAAATCACAATGCCGACTTAAGTACAAGAAAACTGACTCTCCTTACTGTCTATGCTTTGAACCATTCCTGTGACACTAGTTATATATTCCGATGCTTCACTTCAGGTTCACTGTATCCCTCTGACCTTCTTATTGACGAGGAAACACCGAAATTGCATCGGAATTAAATACAAAACGCACAATGCCGACTTAAGTACAATAAAACTCACTCTTCTTACTGTCTATGTTTTGAACCATTCATGTGACACTCGTTATAGATTCCGATGCTTTACTTCAGGTTTACTGTATCCCTCTGACCGTCTTATTGACGATAAAACACAGAAATCGCTTCGGAATTAAATACAAAAGGCACAATGCCGACTTAAGTACAAGATAACTGACTCTTCTTACTGTCAATGTTTTGAACCATTCCTGTGACACTAGTTATAGATTCCGATGCTTCACTTCAGGTTTACTTTATCCCTCCGACCTTCTTATAGACGATGAAACATAGAAATTGCATCGGAATTAAATAGAAAAGGCACATTGCCGACTTAAGTACAAGAAAACTGACTCTTCTTACTGTCTATGTTTTGAACCATTCCTGTGACACTAGTTATAGATTCCGATGCTTCACTTCAGATTTACTGTATCCCTCTGACCTTCTTATTGGTGATGAAACACTGAAATTGCATCGGAATTAAATACAAAATGCACAATGCCAACTTACGTACAAGAAAACTGACTCTTCTTACTGTCTATGTTTTGAACCATTCCTGTGACACTTGTTATAGATTCCGATGCTTCACTTCAGGTTTACTGTATGCCTCTGACCTTCTTATTGACGACGAAACACAGAAATTGCATCGGAATTAAATACAAATATCACAATGCCGACTTAGGTACAAGAAAACTGACTCTTCTTACTGTCTATGTTTGAACCATTCCTCTGACACTAGTTATAGATTCTGCTGCATCACTTCAGGTTTACTGTATCCCTCTGACCTCCTTATTGACAATGAAACACAGAAATTGCATTGGAATTAAATACAAAAGGCACAATGCCGACCTAAGGACAAGATAACTGACTCTTCTTACTGTCTATGTTTTGAACCATTCGTGTGACACTCGTTATCGATTCCGATGCTTTACTTCAGGTTTACTGTATCCCTCTGACCTTCTTACTGACGATGAAACACAGAAACTGCTTCGGAATTAAATACAAAAGGCACAATGCCGACTTAAGTACAATAAAACTCACTCATCTTACTGTCTATGTTTTGAACCATTCATGTGACACTCGATATAGATTCCGATGCTTTACTTCAGGTTTACTGTATCCCTCTGTCCTTCTTATTGACGATGAAACACAGAAATTGCTTCGGAATTAAATACAAAAGGCACAATGCCGACTTAAGTACAAGATAAGACTCTTCTTACTGTCAATGTTTTGAACCATTCCTGTGACACTAGTTATAGATTCCGATGCTTCACTTCAGGTTTACTGTATCCCTCCGACCTTCTTATAGACGATGAAACATAGAAATTGCATCGGAATTAAATAGAAAAGGCACATTGCCGACTTAAGTACTAGAAAACTGACTCTTCTTACTGTCTATGTTTTGAACCATTCCTGTGACACTAGTTATAGATTCCGATGCTTCACTTCAGGTTAACTGTATCCCTCTGACCTTCTTATTGATGATGAAACACTGAAGTTGCATCGGAATTAAATACAAAATGCACAATGAAGACTTCAGTACAAGAAAACTGACTCTTCTTACTGTCTATGTTTTGAACCATTCCTGTGACACTAGTTATAGATTCTGATGCTTCACTTCAGGTTTACTGTATCCCTCTGACCTCCTTATTGACGATGAAACACAGAAATTGCATTGGAGTTAAATACAAAAGGGACAATGCCGACCTAAGTACAAGAAAACTGACACTTATTACTGTCTATGTTTTGAACCATTCATGTGACACTCGTTATAGATAACGATGCTTTACTTCAGGTTTACTGTATCCCTCTGACCTTCTTACTGACGATGAAACACAGAAAATCCTTCGGTATTAAATACAAAAGGCACAATGCCGACTTAAGTACAAGATAACTGACACTTCTTACTGTCTGTGATTTGAACCATTTCTGTGACACTAGTTATAGATTCCGATGCTTCACTTCAGGTTTACTGTGTCCCTCTGAACTTCTTATTGACGATGAGACACAAAAATGTCATCAGAATTAAATATAAAACGCACAATGCCGACTTAAGTACAAGAAAACTGACTCTTCTTACTGTCTATGCTTTGAACTATTCCTGTGACACTAGTTACAGATTCCGATGCTTACCTTCAGGTTTACTGTATCCCTCTGACCTTCTTATTGACGATGAAACACAGAAATTGCGTCGGAATTAAATACAATAGGTACAATGCCGACTTAAGTACAAGAAAACTGACTCTTCTTACTGTCAATGCTTTGAACCATTCCTGTGACACTAGTTATAGATTCCGATGCTTCACTTCAGGTTTACTGTATCCCTCCGACCTTCTTATAGACGATGAAACATAGAAATTGCATCGGAATTAAATAGAAAAGGCACAATGCCGACTTAAGTACAAGAAAACTGACTCTTCTTACTGTCTATGTTTTGAACCATTCCTGTGGCACTAGTTATAGATTCCGATGGTTCACCTCAGTTTTACTGTATCCCTCTGACCTTCTTATTGATGATGAAACACTGAAATTGCATCGGAATTAAATACAAAATGCACAATGCCGACTTAAGTACATGAAAACTGACTCTCCTTACTGTCTATGTTTTGAACCATACCTGTGACACTTGTTATAGATTCCGATGCTTCACTTCAGGTTTACTGTATGCCTCTGACCTTCTTATTGACGATGAAACACAGAAATTGCATCGGAATTAAATACAAACGTCACAATGCCGACTCAAGTACAAGAAAACTGACTCTTCTTACTGTCTATGTTTTGAACCGTTCCTGTGACACTAGTTATAGATTCTGATGCTTCAATTCAGGTTTACTGTATCCCTCTGACCTCCTTATTGACGATGAAACACAGAAATTGCATCGGAATTACATACAAAACGCACAATGCCGACCTAAGTACAAGAAAACTGACTCTTCTTACTGTCTATGTTTTGAACCATTCATGTGACACTCGTTATAGTTTCCGATGCTTTACATAAGGTTTACTGTATCCCTCTGACCTTCTTACTGACGATGAAACTCAGAAATTGCTTCGGAATTAAATACAAAAGGCACAATGCCGACTTCAGTACAAGATAACGGACACTTCTTAGTTTCTATGATTTGAACCATTCCTGTGACACTAGTTATAGATTCCGATGCTTCACTTCAGGTTTACTGTTTTCCTCTGACCGTCTTATTGACGATGAAACACAAAAATTGCATCGGAATTAAATATAAAACGCACAATGCCGACTTAAGTACAAGAAAATTGACTCTTCTTACTCTCTATGCTTTGAATCGTTCCTGTGACACTAGTTATAGTTTCCGATGCTTCACTTCAGGTTTACTGTATCCTTCTGAAGTTCATATTGACGATGAAACACAGAAATTGCATCGGAATTAAATACAATAGGCACAATGCCGACTTAAGTACAAGAAAACTGACTCTTCTTACTGTGTAAGTTTTGAACCATTCCTGTGACACTAGTTATAGATTCCGATGCTTCACTTCAGGTTTACTGTATCCCTCTGACCTTCTTATTGACGATGAAACAAAGAAATTACATCGGAATTAGATATAAAATGCACAATGCCGATTTAAGTACAAGAAAACTGACTCTTCTTACTGTCTATGTTTTGAACCATTACTGTGATACTAGTTATGGATTCCGACGCTTCACTTCAGGTTCACTGTATCCCTCTGACCACTCTTTTTGACGATGAAACACAGAAATTGCATCGGAATTAAATACAAAAGGCACAATTCCGACTTAAGTACAAGAAAACTGACTCTTCTTACTGTCTATGCTTTGAACCATTCCTGTGACACTAGTTATAAATTCCGATGCTTCACTTCAGGGTTACTGTATCCCTCTGACCTTCCTATTGACAATGAAACACAGAAATTGCATCGGAATTAAATACAAAAGGCACAATGCCGACTTAAGTACAAGAAAACTGACTCTTCTTACTGTCTATGCTTTGAACCATTCCTTTGACACTAGTTATAGATTCCGATGCTTCACTTCAGGTTCACTGTATCCCTCTGACATTCTTATTGACGATGAAACACCGAAATTGCATCGGAATTAAATACAAAACGCACAATGCCGACTTAAGTACAATAAAACTCACTCTTCTTACTGTCTATGTTTTGAACCATTCCTGTGACACTAGTTATAGATTCCGATGCTTCACTTCAGGTTCACTGTATCCCTCTGACCTTCTTATTGACGATGAAACATCGAAATTGCATCGGAATTAAATACAAAGGGCACAATGCCGACTTAAGTACAAGAAAACTGACTCTTCTTACTGTCTATGTTTTGAACCATTCATGTGACACTCGTTATAGATTCCGATGCTTTACTTCAGTTTTACTGTATCCCTCTGACCTTCTTATTGACGATGAAACAAAGAAATTGCTTCGGAAGTAAATACAAAAGACACAATGCCGACTTAAGTACAAGATAACTGACTCTTCTTACTGTCAATGTTTTGAACCATTCCTGTGACCCTAGTTATAGATTCCGATGCTTCACTTCAGGTTTACTGTATCCCTCCGACCTACTTATAGACGATGAAACATAGAAATTGCATAGGAATTAAATAGAAAAGGCACAATGCCGACTTAAGTACAAGAAAACTGACTCTTCTTACTGTCTATGCTTTGAACCATTCCTGTGACACTAGTTATGGATTCCGATGCTTCACTTCAGGTTTACTCTATCCCTATGACCTTCTTATTGATGATGAAACACTGAAATTGCATCGGAATTAAATACAAAATGCACAATGCCCACTTAAGTACAAGAAAACTGACTCTAATTACTGTCTATGCTTTGAACCATTCCTGTGACACTTGTTATAGATTCCGATGCTTCACTTCAGGTTTACTGTATGCCTCTGACATTCTAATTGACGATGAAACACAGAAATAGCATCGGAATTAAATACAAACATCACAATGCCGACTTAAGTACAAGAAAACTGACTCTTCTGACTGTCTATGTTTTGAACCATTCATGTGACACCCAATATAGATTCCGATGCTTTACTTCAGGTTTACTGTATCCCTCTGACCTTCTTACTGACGATGAAACACAGAAATACCTTCGGTATTAAATACAAAAGGCACAATGCCGACTTAAGTACAAGATAACTGACACTTCTTACTGTCTGTGATTTGAACCATTTCTGTGACACTAGTTATAGATTCCGATGCTTCACTTCAGGTTTACTGTGTCCCTCTGAACTTCTTATTGACGATGAAACACAAAAATTGCATCAGAATTAAATATAAAACGCACAATGCCGACTTAAGTACAAGAAAACTGACTCTTCTTACTGTCTATGTTTTGAACTATTCCTGTGACACTAGTTATAGATTCCGATGCTTCACTTCAGGTTTACTGTATCCCTCTGACCTTCTTATTGACGATGAAACACAGAAATTGCGTCGGAATTAAATACAAAAGGCACAATGCCGACTTAAGTACAAGATAACTGACTCTTCTTACTGTCAATGCTTTGAACCATTCCTGTGACACTAGTTATAGATTCCGATGCTTCACTTCAGGTTCACTGTATCTCTCCGACCTTCTTATAGACGATGAAACATAGAAATTGCATCGGAATTAAATAGAAAAGGCACAATGCCGACTTAAGTACAAGAAAACTGACTCTTCTTACTGCCTATGTTTTGAACCATTCCTGTGGCACTAGTAATAGATTCCGATGGTTCACTTCAGGTTTACTGTATCCCTCTGACCTTCTTATTGATGATGAAACACTGAAATTGCATCGGAATTAAATACAAAATGCACAATGCCGACTTAAGTACAAGAAAACTGATTCTTCTTACTGTCTATGTTTTGAACCATACCTGTGACACTTGTTATAGATTCCGATGCTTCACTTCAGGTTTACTGTATGCCTCTGACCTTCTTATTGACGATGAAACACAGAAATTGCATCGGAATTAAATACAAACGTCACAATGCCGACTTAAGTACAAGAAAACTGACTCTTCTTACTGTCTATTTTTGTACCATTCCTGTGACACTAGTTATAGATTCTGATGCTTCACTTCAGGTTTACTGTATCCCTCTGACCTCCTTATTGACGATGAAACACAGAAATTGCATCGGAATTACATACAAAACGCACAATGCCGACCTAAGTACAAGAAAACTGACTCTTCTTACTGTCTATGCTTTGAACCATTCATGTGACACTCGTTATAGATTCCGAGGCTTTACTTAAGGTTTACTGTATCCCTCTGACCTTCTTACGGACGATGAAACACAGAAATTGCTTCGGAATTAAATACAAAAGGCACAATGCCGACTTCAGTACAAGATAACGGACACTTCTTAATGTCTATGATTTGAACCATTCCTGTGACACCAGTTATAGATTCCGATGCTTCACTTCAGGTTTACTGTTTCCCTCTGACCTTCTTATTGACGACGAAATACAAAAATTGCATCGGAATTAAATATAAAACGCACAATGCCGACTAATGTACAAGAAAACTGACTCTTCTTACTGTCTATGCTTTGAACCATTCCTGTGACACTAGTTATAGATTCCAATGCTTCACTTCAGGTTTACTGTTTCCCTCTGACCTTCTTAATGACGATGAAACACAGAAATTGCGTCGGAATTAAATGCAAAAGGCGCAATGTCGACTTAAGTACAAGAAAACTGACTCTTCTTACTGTCTATGTTTTGAACCATTCCTGTGACACTAGTTATGGATTCCGATGCTTCACTTCAGGTTTTCTGTATCCCTCTGACCATCTTATTGACGATGAAACACAGATATTGCATCGGAATTAAATACAATAGGCACAATGCCGATTTAAGTACAAGAAAATTGACTCTTCTTACTGTCTATGTTTTGAACCATTACTGTGATACTAGTTACGGATTCCGATGCTTCACTTCAGGTTCACTGTATCCCTCTGACCTTCCTTTTGACGATGAAACACAGAAATTGCATCGGAATTAAATACAAAAGGCACAATTCCGACTTAAGTACAAGAAAACTGACTCTTCTTACTGTCTATGTTTTGAACCATTCCTGTGACACTAGTTATAGATTCCGATGCTTCACTTCAGGGTTACTGTATCCCTCTGACCTTCTTATTGACGATGAAACACAGAAATTGCATCGGAATTAAATACAAAAATCACAATGCCGACTTAAGTACAAGAAAACTGACTCTCCTTACTGTCTATGCTTTGAACCATTCCTGTGACACTAGTTATATATTCCGATGCTTCACTTCAGGTTCACTGTATCCCTCTGACCTTCTTATTGACGAGGAAACACCGAAATTGCATCGGAATTAAATACAAAACGCACAATGCCGACTTAAGTACAATAAAACTCACTCTTCTTACTGTCTATGTTTTGAACCATTCATGTGACACTCGTTATAGATTCCGATGCTTTACTTCAGGTTTACTGTATCCCTCTGACCGTCTTATTGACGATAAAACACAGAAATCGCTTCGGAATTAAATACAAAAGGCACAATGCCGACTTAAGTACAAGATAACTGACTCTTCTTACTGTCAATGTTTTGAACCATTCCTGTGACACTAGTTATAGATTCCGATGCTTCACTTCAGGTTTACTTTATCCCTCCGACCTTCTTATAGACGATGAAACATAGAAATTGCATCGGAATTAAATAGAAAAGGCACATTGCCGACTTAAGTACAAGAAAACTGACTCTTCTTACTGTCTATGTTTTGAACCATTCCTGTGACACTAGTTATAGATTCCGATGCTTCACTTCAGGTTTACTGTATGCCTCTGACCTTCTTATTGACGACGAAACACAGAAATTGCATCGGAATTAAATACAAACATCACAATGCCGACTTAGGTACAAGAAAACTGACTCTTCTTACTGTCTATGTTTGAACCATTCCTCTGACACTAGTTATAGATTCTGCTGCATCACTTCAGGTTTACTGTATCCCTCTGACCTCCTTATTGACAATGAAACACAGAAATTGCATTGGAATTAAATACAAAAGGCACAATGCCGACCTAAGGACAAGATAACTGACTCTTCTTACTGTCTATGTTTTGAACCATTCATGTGACACTCGTTATCGATTCCGATGCTTTACTTCAGGTTTACTGTATCCCTCTGACCTTCTTACTGACGGTGAAACACAGAAACTGCTTCGGAATTAAATACAAAAGGCACAATGCCGACTTAAGTACAATAAAACTCACTCATCTTACTGTCTATGTTTTGAACCATTCATGTGACACTCGATATAGATTCCGATGCTTTACTTCAGGTTTACTGTATCCCTCTGTCCTTCTTATTGACGATGAAACACAGAAATTGCTTCGGAATTAAATACAAAAGGCACAATGCCGACTTAAGTACAAGATAAGACTCTTCTTACTGTCAATGTTTTGAACCATTCCTGTGACACTAGTTATAGATTCCGATGCTTCACTTCAGGTTTACTGTATCCCTCCGACCTTCTTATAGACGATGAAACATAGAAATTGCATCGGAATTAAATAGAAAAGGCACATTGCCGACTTAAGTACTAGAAAACTGACTCTTCTTACTGTCTATGTTTTGAACCATTCCTGTGACACTAGTTATAGATTCCGATGCTTCACTTCAGGTTTACTGTATCCCTCTGACCTTCTTATTGATGATGAAACACTGAAGTTGCATCGGAATTAAATACAAAATGCACAATGAAGACTTAAGTACAAGAAAACTGACTCTTCTTACTGTCTATGTTTTGAACCATTCCTGTGACACTAGTTATAGATTCTGATGCTTCACTTCAGGTTTACTGTATCCCTCTGACCTCCTTATTGACGATGAAACACAGAAATTGCATTGGAGTTAAATACAAAAGGGACAATGCCGACCTAAGTACAAGAAAACTGACACTTATTACTGTCTATGTTTTGAACCATTCATGTGACACTCGTTATAGATAACGATGCTTTACTTCAGGTTTACTGTATCCCTCTGACCTTCTTACTGACGATGAAACACCGAAATTGCTTCGGAATTAAATACAAAAGGCACAATGCCGACTTAAGTACAAGATAACTGACACTTCTTACTGTCTATGATTTGAACCATTCCTGTGACACTAGTTATAGATTCCGATGCTTCACTTCAGGTTTACTGTTTCCCTCTGACCTTCTTATTGACGATGAAACACAAAAATTGCATCGGAATTAAATATAAAACGCACAATGCCGACTTAAGTAAAAGAAAACTGACTCTTCTTATTGTCTATGATTTGAACCATTCCTGTGACACTAGTTATAGATTCCGATGCTTCACTTCAGGTTTACTGTATCCCTCTGACCTTCTTATTGACAATGAAACACAGAAATTGCGTCGGAATTAAATACAAAAGGCACAATGCCGACTTAAGTACAAGAAAACTGACTCTTCTTACTGTCTATGTTTTGTACCATTCCTGTGACACTAGATATAGATTCCGATGCTTCACTTCAGGTATACTGTATCCCTCTGACCTTCTTATTGACGATGAAACACAGAAATTGCATCGGAATTAAACACAAAACGCACAATGCCGACATAAGTACAAGAAAATTGACTCTTCTTACTCTCCATATTTTGAACCATTCCTGTGACACTAGTTATAGTTTCCGATGCTTCCCTTCAGGTTTACTGTATTCTTCTGAAGTTCTTATTGACGATCAAACACAGAAATTGCATCGGAATTAAATACAATAGGCACAATGCCGACTTAAGTACAAGAAAACTGACTCTTCTTACTGTGTAAGTTTTGAACCATTCTTGTGACACTAGTTATAGAATCCTATGCTTCACTTCAGGTTTACTGTGTCCCTCTGACCTTCTTATTGACGATGAAACACAGAAATTGCATTAGAATTAAATACAAAATTCACAATGCCGACTTAAGTACAAGAAAACTGACTCTTCTTACTGTCTATGTTTGAACCACTCCTGTGACACTAGTCATAGATTCCGATGCTTCACTTCAGGTTTACTGTATCCCTCTGACGTTCTTATTGACGATGAAACACAGAAATTGCATCGGAATTAAATAGAAAAGGCACAATGCTGACTTAAGTACAAGAACACTGACCCTTCTTACTGTCTATGTCTTGAACCATTCCTTTTACACAAGTTATAGATTCCGATGCTCCACTTTAGGTCTACTGTATCCCTCTGACCTTCTTATTGACGATGAGAAACAGATATTGCATCGGAAATAAATACAAAAGGCACAATGCCGACTTAATTACAAGAAAAATGACTCTTCTTACAGTCTATGTTTTGAACCATTCATGTGACACTAGTTATAGATTCCGATGCTCCACTTCAGGTTTACTGTATCCCTCTGACCTTCTTATTGACGATGAAACACAGAAATTGCATCGGAATTAAATACAAAAGGCACAAGGCCGACTTCAGTACAAGGAAACTGACTCTTCTTACTTTCTATGTTTTGAACCATTCCTGTGACACTAGTTATAGATTCCGATGCTTCACTTCAGGTTTACTGTATCCCTCTGACCTTCTTATTGACGATGAAACACAGAAATTACATCGGTATTAAATATAAAAGGCACAATGCCGATTGAAGTACAAGAAAACTGACTCTTCTTACTGTCTATGTTTTGAATTATTACTGTGTCACTTGTTATAGATTCCGAAGCTTCACTTCAGGTTCACTGTATCCCTCTGACCTTCTTTTTGACGATGAAACACAGAAATTGCATCGGAATTAAATACAAAAGGCACAATTCCGACTTAAGTACAAGAAAACTGACTCTTCTTACTGTCTATGTTTTGAACCATTCCTGTGACACTAGTTATAGATGCCCATGCTTCACTTCAGGTTTACTGTATGCCTCTGACTTTCTTATTGACTATGAAACACTGAAATTGCATCGGAATTAAATACAAGAGGCACAATGCCGACTTAACTACAAGAAGACTGACTCTTCTTACTGTCTATGCTTTGAACCATTCCTGTGACACTAGTTATTGATTCCGATGCTTCACTTGAGGTTTACTGTATCCCTCTGACCTTCTTATTGACGATGGAACTCAAAAATTGCATCGGAATTAAATACAAAAGGCACAATGCCGACTTAAGTACAAGTAAACTGACTCCTCTTACTGTCTATGTTTTGAACCATTCCTGTGACACCAGTTATAGATTCCGATGCTTCACTTCAGGTTTACTGTATGCCTCTGACCTTCTTAGTGACGATGAAACACAGTATTTGCTTCGGAATTAAATACAAAAGGCACAATGCTGACTTAAGTACAAGAAAACTGACTCATCTTACTGTCTATGTTTTGAACCATTCATGTGACACTAGTTATTGATTCCGATGCTTCACTTCAGGTTTACTGTATCCCTCTGACCTTCTTATTGACGATGAAACACAGAAATTGCATCGGAATTAATACAAAAGGCACAATGCCGACTTAAGTACAAGAAAACTGACTCCTCTTACTGTCTATGTTTTGAACCATTCCTGTGACACCAGTTATAGATTCCGATGCTTCACTTCAGGTTTACTGTATGCCTCTGACCTTCTTAGTGACGATGAAACACAGTATTTGCTTCGCAATTAAATACAAAAGGCACAATGCTGACTTAAGTACAAGAAAACTGACTCATCTTACTGTCTATGTTTTGAACCATTCATGTGACACTAGTTATGGATTCCGATGCTTCACTTCAGGTTTACTGTATCCCTCTAACCTTCTTATTGACGATGAAACACAGAAATTGCATCGGAATTAAATACAATAGGCACAATGCCGACTTAAGTACAAGATAACTGACTCTTCTTACTGTCTATGTTTTGAACCATTCCTGTGACACTAGTTATAGATTCCGATGCTTCACTTCAGGTCTACAGTATCCCTCTGACCTTCTTATTGACGATGAAACACAGAAATTGCGTCGGAATTAAATACAAAAGGCACAATGCCGACTTAAGTACAAGAAAAATGACTCTTCTTACTGTCTATGTTTTGAACCATTCCTGTGACAGTAGATATAGATTCCGATGCTTCACTTCGGGTTTACTGTATCCCTCTGACCTTCTTATTGACGATAAAACACAGATATTGCATCGGAATTAAACACAAAACGCACAATGCCGACTTAAGTACAAGAAAATTGACTCTTCCTACTCTCCATGTTTTGAACCATTCCTGTGACACTAGTTATAGTTTCCGATGCTTCACTTCAGGTTTACTGTATTCTTCTGAAGTTCTTATTGACGATGAAACACAGAAATTGCATCGGAATTAAATACAATAGGCACAATGCCGACTTAAGTACAAGATAACTGACTCTTCTTACTGTCTATGTTTTGAACCATTCATGTGACACTCGTTATAGATTCCAATGCTTTACTTCAGGTTTACTGTATCCTTCTCACCTTCTTACTGACGATGAAACACAGATATTGCTTCGGAATGAAATACAAAAGGCACAATGCCGACTTAAGTACAAGATAACTAAAACTTCTTACTGTCTATGGTTTGAACCAGTCCTGTGAGACTAGTTATAGATTCCGATGCTTCACTTGAGGTTTACTGTTTCCCTCTGACCTTCTTATTGACGATGAAACACAAAAATTGCATCGGAATTAAATATAAAACGCACAATGCCGACTTAAGTACAAGAAAACTGACTCTTCTTACTGTCTATGTTTTGAACCATACCTGTGACACTTGTTATAGTTTCCGATGCTTCACTTCAGGTTTACTGTATCCCTCTGACCTTCTTATTGACGATGAAACACAGAAATTGCATCGGAATTAAATACAAACGTCACAATGCCGACTTAAGTACAAGAAAACAGACTCTTCTTACTGTCTATGCTTTGAACCATTCCTGTGACACTAGTTATAGATTCTGATGCGTCACTTCAGGTTAACTGTATCCCTCTGACCTCCTTATTGACGATGAAACACAGAAATTGCATCGGAATTACATACAAAACGCACAATGACGACCTATGTACAAGAAAACTGACTCTTCTTACTGTCTATGTTTTGAACCATTCATGTGACACTCGTTATAGGTTCCGATGCTTCACTTCAGGTTTACTGTATCATTCTGACCTTCTTATTGACGATGAAACACAGAAATTACATCGGTATTAAATATAAAAGGCACAATGCCGATTTAAGTAAAAGAAAACTGACTCGTCTTACTGTCTATGTTTTGAACCATTACTGTGACACTAGTTATAGATTCCGATGCTTCACTTCAGGTTCACTGTATCCCTCTGACCTTCTTATTGACTATGAAACACTGAAATTGCATCGGAATTAAATACAAGAGGCACAATGCCGACTTAACTACAAGAAGAGTGACTCTTCTTACTGTCTATGCTTTGAACCATTCCTGTGACACTAGTTATAGATTCCGATGCTTCACTTGAGGTTTACTGTATCCCTCTGACCTTCTTATTGACGATGAAACACAAAAATTGCATCGGAATTAAATACAAAAGGCACAATGCCGACTTAAGTACAAGAAAACTGACTCCTCTTACTGTCTATGTTTTGAACCATTCCTCTGACACCAGTTATAGATTCCGATGCTTCACTTCAGGTTTACTGTATGCCTCTGACCTTCTTAGTGACGATGAAATACAGTATTTGCTTCGGAATTAAATACAAAAGGCACAATGCTGACTTAAGTACAAGAAAACTGTCTCTTCTTACTGTCCATGTTTTGAACCATTCATGTGACACTAGTTAAGGATTCCGATGCTACACTTCAGGTTTACTGTATCCCTCTGACCTTCTTATTGACGATGAAACACAGAAATTGCATCGGAATTAAATACAAAAGGCACAATGCCAACTTAAGTACAAGAAAACTGACCCTTCTTACTCTCTATGTTTGAACCATTCCTGTGACACTAGTTATAGATTCCGATGCTTCATTTCAGGTTCACTGTATCCCTCTGAACTTTTTATTGACGATGAAACACCGAAATTGCATCGGAATTAATACAAAAGGCACAATGCCGACTTAAGTACAAGAAAACTGACTCTTCTTACTGTCTATGTTTTGAACCATTCCTGTGACTCTAGTTATAGATTATGATGTTTCACTTCAGGTTTACTGTATCCCTCTGACCTCCTTATTGACGATGAAACACAGAAATTGCATCGGAATTAAATACAAAAGGCACAATGCCGACCTAAGAACAAGAAAACTGACTCTTCTGACTGTCTATGTTTTGAACCATTCCTGTGACACTAGTTATAGATTATGATGTTTCACTTCAGGTTTACTGTATCCCTCTGACCTCCTTATTGACGATGAAACACAGAAATTGCATCGGAATTAAATACAAAAGGCACAATGCCGACCTAAGAACAAGAAAACTGACTCTTCTGACTGTCTATGCTTTGAGCCATTCCTGTGACACTAGTTATAGATTCCGATGCTTCACTTCGGGTTTACTGAATCCCTCTGACCTTCTTATTGACGATGAAACACAGAAATTGCGTCGGAATTAAATACAAAAGGCACAATGCCGACTTAAGTACAAGATAACTGACTCTTCTAACTGTCAATGCTTTGAACCATTCCTGTAACACTAGTTATAGATTCCGATGCTTCACTTCAGGTTTACTGTATCCCTCCGAACTTCTTATAGACGATGAACATAGAAATTGCATCGGAATTAAATAGAAAAGGCACAATGCCGACTTAAGTACAAGAAAACTGACTCTTCTTACTGTCTATGTTTTGAACCATTCATGTGACACTAGTTATAGATTCCGATAATTCACTTCAGGTTTACTGTATCCCTCTGACCTTCTTATTGACGATGAAACACAGAAATTGCATCGGAATTGAATACAAAAGGCACAATGCCGACTTAAGTACAAGAAAACTGACTCTTCTTACTGTCTATGTTTTGAACCATTCCTGTGACTCTAGTTATAGATTCCGATGCATCATTTCAGGTTCACTGTATCCCTCTGAAGTTCTTATTGACGATGAAACACCGAAATTGCATCGGAATTAATACAAAAGGCACAATGCCGACTTAAGTACAAGAAAACTGACTCTTCTTACTGTCTATGTTTTGAACCATCCCTGTGACACTTGTTATAGATTCCGATGCTTCACTTCAGGTTTACTGTATGCCTCTGACCTTCTTATTGACGATGAAACACAGAAATTGCATCGGAATTAAATACAAACATCACAATGCCGACTTAAGTACAAGAAAACAGACCCTTCTTACTGTCTATGTTTTGAACCATTCCTGTGACAGTAGTTATAGATTCTGATGCTTCACTTCAGGTTTACTGTATCCCTCTGACCTCCTTATTGACGATGAAACACAAAAATTGCATCGGAATTAAATATAAAACGCACAATGCCGACTTAAGTACAAGAAAACTGACTCTTCTTACTGTCTATGCTTTGAACCATTCCTGTGACACTAGTTATAGATTCCGATGCTTCACTTCAGGTCTACTGTATCCCTCTGACCTTCTTATTGACAATGAAACACAGAAATTGCGTCGGAATTAAATACAAAAGGCACAATGCCGACTTAAGTACAAGAAAACTGACTCTTCTTACTGTCTATGTTTTGTACCATTCCTGTGACACTAGATATAGATTCCGATGCTTCACTTCAGGTTTACTGTATCCCTCTGACCTTCTTATTGACGATGAAACACAGATATTGCATCGGAATTAAACACAAAACGCACAATGCCGACATAAGTACAAGAAAATTGACTCTTCTTACTCTCCATATTTTGAACCATTCCTGTGACACTAGTTATAGTTTCCGATGCTTCACTTCAGGTTTACTGTATTCTTCTGAAGTTCTTATTGACGATGAAACACAGAAATTGCATCGGAATTAAATACAATAGGCACAATGCCGACTAAAGTACAAGAAAACTGACTCTTCTTACTGTGTAAGTTTTGAACCATTCTTGTGACACTAGTTATAGAATCCTATGCTTCACTTCAGGTTTACTGTGTCCCTCTGACCTTCTTATTGACGATGAAACACAGAAATTGCATCAGAATTAAATACAAAAGGCACAATGCCGACTTAAGTACAAGAAAACTGACTCTTCTTACTGTCTATGTTTGAACCATTCCTGTGACACTAGTCATAGATTCCGATGCTTCACTTCAGGTTTACTGTATCCCTCTGACGTTCTTATTGACGATGAAACACAGAAATTGCATCGGAATTAAATAGAAAAGGCACAATGCTGACTTAAGTACAAGAACACTGACTCTTCTTACTGTCTATGTCTTGAACCATTCCTGTGACACAAGTTATAGATTCCGATGCTCCACTTTAGGTCTACTGTATCCCTCTGACCTTCTTATTGACGATGAAAAACAGATATTGCATCGGAAATAAATACAAAAGGCACAATGCCGACTTAATTACAAGAAAAATGACACTTCTTACTGTCTATGTTTTGAACCATTCATGTGACACTAGTTATAGATTCCGATGCTCCACTTCAGGTTTACTGTATCCCTCTGACCTTCTTATTGACGATGAAACACAGAAGTTGCATCGGAATTAAATACAAAAGGCACAAGGCCGACTTCAGTACAAGCAAACTGACTCTTCTTACTTTCTATGTTTTGAACCATTCCTGTGACACTAGTTATAGATTCCGATGCTTCACTTCAGGTTTACTGTATCCCTCTGACCTTCTTCTTGACGATGAAACACAGAAATTACATCGGTATTAAATATAAAAGGCACAATGCCGATTTAAGTACAAGAAAACTGACTCTTCTTACTGTCTATGTTTTGAACCATTACTGTGACACTTGTTATAGATTCCGATGCTTCACTTCAGGTTCACTGTATCCCTCTGACCTTCTTTTTGACGATGAAACACAGAAATTGCATCGGAATTAATACAAAAGGCACAATGCCGACTTAAGTACAAGAAAACTGACTCTTCTTACTGTCTGTATTTTGACCATTCCTGTGACACTAGTTATAGATTCCGATGCTTCACTTCAGGTTTACTGTATGCCTCTGACCATCTTATTGACGATGAAACACAGACATTGCATCGGAATTAAATACAAACATCACAACGCCGACTTAGGTACAAGAAAACTGACTCTTCTTACTGTCTATGTTTTGAACCATTCCTGTGACACTTGTTATAGATTCCGATGCTTCACTTCAGGTTTACTGTATGCCTCTGACCTTCTTGTTGACGACGAAACACGGAAATTGCATCGGAATTAAATACAAGAGGCACAATGCCGACTTAACTACATGAAGACTGACTCTTCTTACTGTCTATGCTCTGAACCATTCCTGTGACACTAGTTATTGATTCCGATGCTTCACTTGAGGTTTACTGTATCCCTCTGACCTTCTTATTGACGATGGAACTCAAAAATTGCATCGGAATTAAATACAAAAGGCACAATGCCGACTTAAGTACAAGAAAACTGACTCCTCTTACTGTCTATGTTTTGAACCATTCCTGTGACACCAGTTATAGATTCCGATGCTTCACTTCAGGTTTACTGTATGCCTCTGACCTTCTTAGTGACGATGAAACACAGTATTTGCTTCGGAATTAAATACAAAAGGCACAATGCTGACTTAAGTACAAGAAAACTGACTCTTCTTACTGTCTATGTTTTGAACCCTTCATGTGACACTAGTTATGGATTCCGATGCTTCACTTCAGGTTTACTGTATCCCTCTGACCTTCTTATTGACGATGAAACACAGAAATTGCATCGGAATTAATACAAAAGGCACAATGCCGACTTAAGTACAAGAAAACTGACTCTTCTTACTGTCTGTATTTTGAACCATTCCTGTGACACTAGTTATAGATTCCGATGCTTCACTTCAGGTTTACTGTATGCCTCTGACCATCTTATTGACGATGAAACACAGACATTGCATCGGAATTAAATACAAACATCACAATGCCGACTTAGGTACAAGAAAACTGACTCTTCTTACTGTCTATGTTTTGAACCATTCCTGTGACACTTGTTATAGATTCCGATGCTTCACTTCAGGTTTACTGTATGCCTCTGACCTTCTTGTTGACGACGAAACACGGAAATTGCATCGGAATTAAATACAAACATCACAATGCCGACTTAGGTACAAGAAAACTGACTCTTCTTACTCTCTATGTTTGAACCAATCCTCTGACACTAGTTATAGATTCTGATGCTTCACTTCAGGTTTACTGTATCCCTCTGACCTCCTTATTGACGATGAAACACAGAAATTGCATCGGAATTAAACACAAAACGCACAATGCCGACATAAGTACAAGAAAATTGACTCTTCTTACTCTCCATATTTTGAACCATTCCTGTGACACTAGTTATAGTTTCCGATGCTTCACTTCAGGTTTACTGTATTCTTCTGAAGTTCTTATTGACGATGAAACACAGAAATTGCATCGGAATTAAATACAATAGGCACAATGCCGACTAAAGTACAAGAAAACTGACTCTTCTTACTGTGTAAGTTTTGAACCATTCTTGTGACACTAGTTATAGAATCCTATGCTTCACTTCAGGTTTACTGTGTCCCTCTGACCTTCTTATTGACGATGAAACACAGAAATTGCATCAGAATTAAATACAAAAGGCACAATGCCGACTTAAGTACAAGAAAACTGACTCTTCTTACTGTCTATGTTTGAACCATTCCTGTGACACTAGTCATAGATTCCGATGCTTCACTTCAGGTTTACTGTATCCCTCTGACGTTCTTATTGACGATGAAACACAGAAATTGCATCGGAATTAAATAGAAAAGGCACAATGCTGACTTAAGTACAAGAACACTGACTCTTCTTACTGTCTATGTCTTGAACCATTCCTGTGACACAAGTTATAGATTCCGATGCTCCACTTTAGGTCTACTGTATCCCTCTGACCTTCTTATTGACGATGAAAAACAGATATTGCATCGGAAATAAATACAAAAGGCACAATGCCGACTTAATTACAAGAAAAATGACACTTCTTACTGTCTATGTTTTGAACCATTCATGTGACACTAGTTATAGATTCCGATGCTCCACTTCAGGTTTACTGTATCCCTCTGACCTTCTTATTGACGATGAAACACAGAAGTTGCATCGGAATTAAATACAAAAGGCACAAGGCCGACTTCAGTACAAGCAAACTGACTCTTCTTACTTTCTATGTTTTGAACCATTCCTGTGACACTAGTTATAGATTCCGATGCTTCACTTCAGGTTTACTGTATCCCTCTGACCTTCTTCTTGACGATGAAACACAGAAATTACATCGGTATTAAATATAAAAGGCACAATGCCGATTTAAGTACAAGAAAACTGACTCTTCTTACTGTCTATGTTTTGAACCATTACTGTGACACTTGTTATAGATTCCGATGCTTCACTTCAGGTTCACTGTATCCCTCTGACCTTCTTTTTGACGATGAAACACAGAAATTGCATCGGAATTAATACAAAAGGCACAATGCCGACTTAAGTACAAGAAAACTGACTCTTCTTACTGTCTGTATTTTGACCATTCCTGTGACACTAGTTATAGATTCCGATGCTTCACTTCAGGTTTACTGTATGCCTCTGACCATCTTATTGACGATGAAACACAGACATTGCATCGGAATTAAATACAAACATCACAACGCCGACTTAGGTACAAGAAAACTGACTCTTCTTACTGTCTATGTTTTGAACCATTCCTGTGACACTTGTTATAGATTCCGATGCTTCACTTCAGGTTTACTGTATGCCTCTGACCTTCTTGTTGACGACGAAACACGGAAATTGCATCGGAATTAAATACAAGAGGCACAATGCCGACTTAACTACATGAAGACTGACTCTTCTTACTGTCTATGCTCTGAACCATTCCTGTGACACTAGTTATTGATTCCGATGCTTCACTTGAGGTTTACTGTATCCCTCTGACCTTCTTATTGACGATGGAACTCAAAAATTGCATCGGAATTAAATACAAAAGGCACAATGCCGACTTAAGTACAAGAAAACTGACTCCTCTTACTGTCTATGTTTTGAACCATTCCTGTGACACCAGTTATAGATTCCGATGCTTCACTTCAGGTTTACTGTATGCCTCTGACCTTCTTAGTGACGATGAAACACAGTATTTGCTTCGGAATTAAATACAAAAGGCACAATGCTGACTTAAGTACAAGAAAACTGACTCTTCTTACTGTCTATGTTTTGAACCCTTCATGTGACACTAGTTATGGATTCCGATGCTTCACTTCAGGTTTACTGTATCCCTCTGACCTTCTTATTGACGATGAAACACAGAAATTGCATCGGAATTAATACAAAAGGCACAATGCCGACTTAAGTACAAGAAAACTGACTCTTCTTACTGTCTGTATTTTGAACCATTCCTGTGACACTAGTTATAGATTCCGATGCTTCACTTCAGGTTTACTGTATGCCTCTGACCATCTTATTGACGATGAAACACAGACATTGCATCGGAATTAAATACAAACATCACAATGCCGACTTAGGTACAAGAAAACTGACTCTTCTTACTGTCTATGTTTTGAACCATTCCTGTGACACTTGTTATAGATTCCGATGCTTCACTTCAGGTTTACTGTATGCCTCTGACCTTCTTGTTGACGACGAAACACGGAAATTGCATCGGAATTAAATACAAACATCACAATGCCGACTTAGGTACAAGAAAACTGACTCTTCTTACTCTCTATGTTTGAACCAATCCTCTGACACTAGTTATAGATTCTGATGCTTCACTTCAGGTTTACTGTATCCCTCTGACCTCCTTATTGACGATGAAACACAGAAATTGCATCGGAATTAAATACAAAATCACAATGCCGCCCTAAGTACAAGATAACTGACTCTTCTTACTGTCTATGTTTTGAACCATTCATGTGACACTCGTTATAGATTCCAATGCTTTACTTGAGGTTTACTGTATCCTTCTGACCTTCTTACTGACGATGAAACACAGAAATTGCTTCGGAATTAAATACAAAAGGCACAATGCCGACTTAAGTACAATAAAACTCACTCTTCTTACTGTCTATGTTTTGAACCATTCATGTGACACTCGATATAGGTTCCGATGCTTTACTTCAGGTTTACTGTATCCCTCTGACCTTCTTATTGACGATGAAACACAGAAATTGCTTCGGAATTAAATATAAAAGGCACAATGCCGACTTAAGTACAAGATAACTGACTCTTCTAACTGTCAATGTTTTGAACCATTCCTGTGACACTAGTTACAGATTCCGATGCTTCACTTCAGGTTTACTGTATCCCTCCCACCTTCTTATAGACGATGAAACATAGAAATTGCATCGGAATTAAATAGAAAAGGCACATTGCCGACTTAAGTACAAGAAAACTGACTCTTCTTACTGTCTATGTTTTGAACCATTCCTGTGACACTAGTTATAGATTCCAATGCTTCACGTCAGGTTTATTGTATCCCTCTGACCTTCTTATTGATGATGAAACACTGAAGTTGCATCAGAATTAAATACAAAATGCACAATGCCGACTTAAGTACAAGAAAACTGACTCTTCTTACTGTCTATGTTTTGAACCATTCCTGTGACACTAGTTATAGATGCCAATGCTTCACTTCAGGTTTACTGTATGCCTCTGACCTTCTTATTGACGACGAAACACAGAAATTGCATCGGAATTAAATACAAACATCACAATGCCGACTTGGGTACAAGAAAACTGACTCATCTTACTGTCTATGTTTTGAACCATTCCTCTGACACTAGTTATAGATTCTGATGCTTCACTTCAGGTTTACTGTATCCCTCTGACCTCCTTAATGACGATGAAACACAGAAATTGCATTGGAGTTAAATACAAAAGGCACAATGCCGACCTAAGTACAAGAAAACTGACTCTTCTTACTGTCTATGTTTTGAACCATTCATGTGACACTCGTTATAGATTCCGATGCTTTACTTCAGGTTTACTGTATCCCTCTGACCTTCTTACTGACGATGAAACACAGAAATTGCTTCGGAATTAAATACAAAAGGCACAATGCCGACTTAAGTACAAGACAACTGAAACTTCTTACTGTCTATGGTTTGAACCATTCCTGTGACACTAGTTATAGATTCCGATGCTTCACTTGAGGTTTACTGTTTCCCTCTGACCTTCTTATTGACGATGAAACACAAAAATTGCATCGGAATTAAATATAAAACGCACAATGCAGACTTAAGTACAAGAAAACTGACTCTTCTTACTGTCTATGCTTTGAACCATTCCTGTGACACTAGTTATAGATTCCGATGCTTCACTTCAGGTCTACTGTATCCCTCTGACCTTCTTATTGACGATGAAACACAGAAATTGCGTCGGAATTAAATACAAAAGGCACAATGCCGACTTAAGTACAAGAAAAATGACTCTTCTTACTTTCTATGTTTTGAACCATTCCTGTGACACTAGATATAGATTCCGATGCTTCACTTCGGGTTTACTGTATCCCTCTGACCTTCTTATTGACGATAAAACACAGATATTGCATCGGAATTAAACACAAAACGCACAATGCCGACTTAAGTACAAGAAAATTGACTCTTCTTACTCTCCATGTTTTGAACCATTACTGTGACACTAGTTATAGTTTCCGATGCTTCACTTCAGGTTTACTGTATTCTTCTGAAGTTCTTATTGACGATGAAACACAGAAATTGCATCGGAATTAAATACAATAGGCACAATGCCGACTTAAGTACAAGAAAACTGACTCTTCTTACTGTGTAAGTTTTGAACCATTCCTGTGACACTAGTTATAGAATCCTATGCTTCACTTCAGGTTTACTGTATCCCTCTGACCTTCTTATTGACGATGAAACACAAAAATTGCATCAGAATTAAATACAAAAGTCACAATGCCGACCTAACTACAAGAAGACTGACTCTTCTTACTGTCTATGCTTTGAACCATTCCTGTGCAACTAGTTATTGATTCCGATGCTTCACTTGAGGTTTACTGTATCCCTCTGACCCTCTTATTGACGATGAAACACAAAAATTGCATCGGAATTAAATAGAAAAGTCACAATGCTGACTTAAGTACAAGAACACTAACTCTTCTTACTGTCTATGTCTTGAACCATTGCTGTGACACAAGTTATAGATTCCGATGCTCCACTTTAGGTCTACTGTATCCCTCTGACCATCTTATTGACGATGAAAAACAGATATTGCATCGGAAATAAATACAAAAAGCACAATGCCGACTTAATTACAAGAAAAATGACTCTTCTTACTGTCTATGTTTTGAACCATACCTGTGACACTAGTTATAGATTCCGATGCTTCACTTCAGGTTTACTGTATACCTCTGACCTTCTTATTCACGATGAATCACAGAAATTGCATCGGAATTAAATACAAAAGGCACAATGCTGACTTAAGTACAAGAAAAATGACCTCTTCTTACTGTCTATGTTTTGAACCGTTCAAGTGACACTAGTTATAGATTCCGATGCTCCACTTCAAGTTTTCTGTATCCCTTAGACCTTCTTATTGACGATGAAACACAGAAATAGCATCGGAATTAAATACAAAAGGCACAAGGCCGACTTCAGTACAAGAAAACTGACTCTTCTTACTGTCTATGTTTTGAACCATTCCTGTGACACTAGTTATAGATTCCGATGCTTCACTTCAGGTTTACTGTATCCCTCTGACCGTCGTATTGACGATGAAACACAGAAATTACATCGGTATTAAATATAAAAGGCACAATGCCGATTTAAGTACAAGAAAACTGACTCTTCTTACTGTCTATGTTTTGAACCATTACTGTGACACTAGTTATAGATTCCGATGCTTCACTTCAGGTTCACTGTATCCCTCTGACCTTCTTTTGACGATGAAACACAGAAATTGCATCGGAATTAAATACAAAAGGCACAATTCCGACTTAAGTACAAGAAAACTGACTCTTCTTACTGTCTATGCTTTGAACCATTCCTGTGCAACTAGTTATTGATTCCGATGCTTCACTTGAGGTTTACTGTATCCCTCTGACCTTCTTATTGACGATGAAACACAAAAATTGCATCGGAATTAAATACAAAAGGCACAATGCCGACTTAAGTACAAGAAAACTGACTCCTCTAACTGTCTATGTTTTGAACCATTCCTGTGACACCAGTTATAGATTCCGATGCTTCACTTCAGGTTTACTGTATGCCTCTGACCATCTTATTGACGATGAAACACAGACATTGCATCGGAATTAAATACAAACATCACAATGCCGACTTAGGTACAAGAAAACTGACTCTTCTTACTGTCTATGTTTTGAACCATTCCTGTGACACTTGTTATAGATTCCGATGCTTCACTTCAGGTTTACTGTATGCCTCTGACCTTCTTGTTGACGACGAAACACGGAAATTGCATCGGAATTAAATACAAACATCACAATGCCGACTTAGGTACAAGAAAACTGACTCTTCTTACTCTCTATGTTTGAACCATTCCTCTGACACTAGTTATAGATTCTGATGCTTGACTTCAGGTTTACTGTATCCCTCTGACCTCCTTATTGACGATGAAACACAGAAATTGCATCGGAATTAAATACAAAAGGCACAATGCCGACCTAAGTACAAGATAACTGACTCTTCTTACTGTCTATTGTAGTGACGTAACAAGACTGTTACGCCACACGGTAGTAGCCAAAAGAAAGGCACGCTAACGCTGTGGCCGATAGTGCACGAACGGCAATAAGCAGACGGGCGTGAAGTCTGGAACATGAGAACTTATGAATGAATAAGAAGAAAAGTATGTAGATACTTTTTACTTATCTTTAATTGATTCCTTGGAATACATCTCTCTTGAATACTCGAAGCTATAGGCACTGATACAAATGGCTCCTTGCTAGTTCGTAGCCATTAACTTCTGATGGCTATTATGTCTCTCGGCTAATGAGAGAGAAAGGCTTCGTACAACTGGGCGATAGCTAGGTTCGCGTACAACTGGGCGGTAGCTTGGTTCTCGTACAACTGGGGTCGAGTCCACTCTCGTATCACGAGACCTGCCGTGGTGGTGGCGCTAGGTCTGCGATCACAGTGGCGACACGCGGGTCCGACATGTACTACATGGACCGCGGCCGATTTAAACTACCACCTAGCAAGTGTGGTGTCTGGCGGTGACACCACATCTATGTTTTCAACCATTCATGTGACACTCGTTATAGATTCCAATGCATTACTTCAGGTTTACTGTATCCTTCTGACCTTCTTACTGATGATGAAACACAGAAATTGCTTCGAATTAAATACAAAACGCACAATGCCGACTTAAGTACAATAAAACTCACTCTTCTTACTGTCTATGTTTTGAACCATTCATGTGACACTCGATATAGGTTCCGATGCTTTACTTCAGGTTTACTGTATCCCTCTGACCTTCTTATTGACGATGAAACACAGAAATTGCTTCGGAATTAAATACAAAAGGCACAATGCCGACTTAAGTACAAGATAGCTGACTCTTCTAACTGTCAATGTTTTGAACCATTCCTGTGACACTAGTTACAGATTCCGATGCTTCACTTCAGGTTTACTGTATCCCTCCCACCTTCTTATAGACGATGAAACATAGAAATTGCATCGGAATTAAATAGAAAAGGCACATTGCCGACTTAAGTACAAGAAAAATGACTGTTCTTACTGTCTATGTTTTGAACCATTCCTGTGACACTAGTTATAGATTCCAATGCTTCACTTCAGGTTTATTGTATCCCTCTGACCTTCTTATTGATGATGAAACACTGAAGTTGCATCGGAATTAAATACAAAATGCACAATGCCGACTTAAGTACAAGAAAACTGACTCTTCTTACTGTCTATGTTTTGAACCATTCCTGTGACACTAGTTATAGATGCCAATGCTTCACTTCAGGTTTACTGTATGCCTCTGACCTTCTTATTGACGACGAAACACAGAAATTGCTTCGGAATTAAATACAAAAGGCACAATGCCGACTTAAGTACAAGACAACTGAAACTTCTTACTGTCTATGGTTTGAACCATTCCTGTGACACTAGTTATAGATTCCGATGCTTCACTTGAGGTTTACTGTTTCCCTCTGACCTTCTTATTGACGATGAAACACAAAAATTGCATCGGAATTAAATATAAAACGCACAATGCCGACTTAAGTACAAGAAAACTGACTCTTCTTACTGTCTATGCTTTGAACCATTCCTGTGACACTAGTTATAGATTCCGATGCTTCACTTCAGATCTACTGTATCCCTCTGACCTTCTTATTGACGATGAAACACAGAAATTGCGTCGGAATTAAATACAAAAGGCACAATGCCGACTTAAGTACAAGAAAAATGACTCTTCTTACTGTCTATGTTTTGAACCATTCCTGTGACACTAGATATAGATTCCGATGCTTCACTTCGGGTTTACTGTATCCCTCTGACCTTCTTATTGACGATAAAACACAGATATTGCATCGGAATTAAACACAAAACGCACAATGCCGACTTAAGTACAAGAAAATTGACTCTTCTTACTCTCCATGTTTTGAACCATTACTGTGACACTAGTTATAGTTTCCGATGCTTCACTTCAGGTTTACTGTATTCTTCTGAAGTTCTTATTGACGATGAAACACAGAAATTGCATCGGAATTAAATACAATAGGCACAATGCCGACTTAAGTACAAGAAAACTGACTCTTCTTACTGTGTAAGTTTTGAACCATTCCTGTGACACTAGTTATAGAATCCTATGCTTCACTTCAGGTTTACTGTATCCCTCTGACCTTCTTATTGACGATGAAACACAAAAATTGCATCAGAATTAAATACAAAAGGCACAATGCCGACTTAAGTACAAGAAACTGACTCTTCTTACTGTCTATGTTTGAACCATTCCTGTGACACTAGTCATAGATTCCGATGCTTCACTTCAGGTTTACTGTATCCCTCTGACGTTCTTATTGACGATGAAACACAGAAATTGCATCGGAATTAAATAGAAAAGTCACAATGCTGACGTAAGTACAAGAACACTGACTCTTCTTACTGTCTATGTCTTGAACCATTCCTGTGACACAAGTTATAGATTCCGATGCTCCACTTTAGGTCTACTGTATCCCTCTGACCTTCTTATTGACGATGAAAAACAGATATTGCATCGGAAATAAATACAAAAGGCACAATGCCGACTTAATTACAAGAAAAATGACTCTTCTTACTGTCTATGTTTTGAACCATACCTGTGACACTAGTTATAGATTCCGATGCTTCACTTCAGGTTTACTGTATACCTCTGACCTTCTTATTCACGATGAATCACAGAAATTGCATCGGAATTAAATACAAAAGGCACAATGCTGACTTAAGTACAAGAAAAATGACTCTTCTTACTGTCTATGTTTTGAACCATTCAAGTGACACTAGTTATAGATTCCGATGCTCCACTTCAAGTTTTCTGTATCCCTTAGACCTTCTTATTGACGATGAAACACAGAAATAGCATCGGAATTAAATACAAAAGGCACAAGGCCGACTTCAGTACAAGAAAACTGACTCTTCTTACTGTCTATGTTTTGAACCATTCCTGTGACACTAGTTATAGATTCCGATGCTTCACTTCAGGTTTACTGTATCCCTCTGACCGTCTTATTGACGATGAAACACAGAAATTACATCGGTATTAAATATAAAAGGCACAATGCCGATTTAAGTACAAGAAAACTGACTCTTCTTACTGTCTATGTTTTGAACCATTACTGTGACACTAGTTATAGATTCCGATGCTTCACTTCAGGTTAACTGTATCCCTCTGACCTTCTTTTTGACGATGAAACACAGAAATTGCATCGGAATTAAATACAAAAGGCACAATTCCGACTTAAGTACAAGAAAACTGACTCTTCTTACTGTCTATGTTTTGAACCATTCCTGTGACACTAGTTATAGATGCCGATGCTTCACTTCAGGTTTACTGTATGCCTCTGACTTTCTTATTGACTATGAAACACTGAAATTGCATCGGAATTAAATACAAGAGGCACAATGCCGACTTAACTACAAGAAGACTGACTCTTCTTACTGTCTATGCTTTGAACCATTCCTGTGCAACTAGTTATTGATTCCGACGCTTCACTTGAGGTTTACTGTTTCCCCTCTGACCTTCTTATTGACGATGAAACACAAAAATTGCATCGGAATTAAATACAAAAGGCACAATGCCGACTTAAGTACAAGAAAACTGACTCCTCTAACTGTCTATGTCTTGAACCATTCCTGTGACACCAGTTATAGATTCCGATGCTTCACTTCAGGTTTACTGTATGCCTCTGACCTTCTTAGTGACGATGAAACACAGTATTTGCTTCGGAATTAAATACAAAAGGCACAATGCTGACTTAAGTACAAGAAAACTGACTCTTCTTACTGTCTATGTTTTGAACCATTCATGTGACACTAGTTATGGATTCCGATGCTTCACTTCAGGTTTACTGTATCCCTCTGACCATCTTATTGACGATGAAACACAGAAATTGCATCGGAATTAAATACAAAAGGCACAATGCCGACTTAAGTACAAGAAAACTGACTCTTCTTACTGTCTATGTTTTGAACCATTCCTGTGACACTAGTATAGATTCCGATGCTTCATTTCAGGTTCACTGTATCCATCTGAACTTCTTATTGACAAAGAAACACCGAAATTGCATCGGAATTAATACAAAAGGCACAATGCCGACTTAAGTACAAGAAAATTGACTCTTCTTACTGTCTATGTTTTGAACCATTCCTGTGACACTAGTTATAGATTCCGATGCTTCACTTCAGGGTTACTGTATCCCACTGACCTTCTTATTGACGATGAAACACAGAAATTGCATCGGAATTAAATACAAACATCACAAGGCCGACTTAAGTACAAGAAAACTGACTCTTCTTACTGTCTATGCTTTGAACCATTCCTGTGACACTAGTAATAGATTCCGATGCTTCACTTCAGGTTTACTGTATCCCTCCGACCTTCTTATAGACGATGAAACATAGAAATTGCATCGGAATTTAATAGAAAAGGCACAATGCCGACTTAAGTACAAGAAAACTGACTCTTCTTACTGTCTATGTTTTGAACCATTCCTGTGACACTAGTTATAGATTCCGATGCCTTATTTCAGGTTTACTGTATCCCTCCGACCTTCTTATAGCCGATGAAACATAGAAATTGCATCGGAATTAAATAGAAAAGGCACAATGCCGACATAAGTACAAGATAACTGACTCTTCTTACTGTCTATGTTTTGAACCATTCATGTGACACTAGTTATAGATTCCGATGCTTCACTTCAGGTTTACTGTATCCTCTGACCTCCTTATTGACGATGAAACACAGAAATTGCATCGGAATTAAATACAAAAGGCACAATGCCGACTTAAGTACAAGAAAACTGACTCTTCTTACTGTCTATGTTTTGAACCATTCCTGTGACACTAGTTATAGATTCCGATGTTTCATTTCAGGTTCACTGTATCCCTCTGAACTTCTTATTGACGATGAAACACCGAAATTGCATCGGAATTAATACAAAAGGCACAATGCCGACTTAAGTACAAGAAAACTGACTCTTCTTACTGTCTATGCTTTGAACCATTCCTGTGACATTGTTATAGATTCCGATGCTTCACTTCACGTTTACTGTATGCTTCTGACCTTCTTATTGACGATGAAACTCAGAAATTGCATCGGAATTAAATACAAACATCACAATGCCGACTTAAGTACAGGAAAACAGACTCTTCTTACTGTCTATGTTTTGAACCATTGCTGTGACACTAGTTAGAGATTATGATGCTTCACTTCAGGTTTACTGTATCCCTCTGACCTCCTTATTGACGATGAAACACAGAAATTGCATCGGAATTAAATACAAAAGGCACAATGCCGTCCTAAGTACAAGAAAACTGACCCTTCTGACTGTCTATGTTTTGAACCATTCATGTGACACTCAATATAGATTCCGATCCTTTACTTCAGATTTACTGTATCCCTCTGACCTTCTTACTGACGATGAAACACAGAAATTGCTTCGGTATTAAATACAAAAGGCACAATGCCGTCTTAAGTACAAGATAACTGACACTTCTTACTGTCTGTGATTTGAACCATTTCTGTGACACAAGTTATAGATTCCGATGCTTCACTTCAGGTTTACTGTGTCCCTCTGAACTTCTTATTGACGATGAAACACAAAAATTGCATCAGAATAAAATATAAAACGCACAATGACGACTTAAGAACAAGAAACTGACTCTTCTAACTGTCTATGCATTGAACCATTCCTGTGACACTAGTTATAGTTTCCGATGCTTCACTTCATGTTTACTGTATCCCTCTGACCTTCTTATTGACGATGAAACACAGAAATTGCGTCGGAATTAAATACAAAAGGCACAATGCCGACTTAAGTACAAGATAACTGACTCTTCTTACTGTCAATGCTTTGAACCATTCCTGTGACACTAGTTATAAATTCCAATGCTTCACTTCAGGTTTACTGTATCCCTCCGACCTTCTTATAGACGATGAAACATAGAAATTGCATCGGAATTAAATAGAAAAGGCACAATGCCAACTTAAGTACAAGAAAACTGACTCTTCTTACTGTCTATGTTTTGAACCATTCGCTTGACACTAGTTATAGATTCCGATGCTTCACTTCAGGTTTACTGTATCCATCAGACCTTCTTATTGATGATGAAACACTGAAATTGCATCCAAATTAAATACAAAATGCACAATGCCCGACTTAAGTACAAGGAAACTGACTCTTCTTACTGTCTATGTTTTGAACCATACCTGTGACACTTGTTATAGTTTCCGATGCTTCACTTCAGGTTTACTGTATCCCTCTGACCTTCTTATTGACGATGAAACACAGAAATTGCATCGGAATTAAATACAAACGTCACAATGCCGACTTAAGTACAAGAAGACAGACTCTTCTTACTGTCTATGTTTTGAACCATTCCTGTGACACTAGTTATAGATTCTGATGCGTCACTTCAGGTTAACTGTATCCCTCTGACCTCCTTATTGACGATGAAACACAGAAATTGCATCGGAATTACATACAAAACGCACAATGCCGACCTATGTACAAGAAAACTGACTCTTCTTACTGTCTATGTTTTGAAACATTCATGTGACACTCGTTATAGGTTCCGATGCTTCACTTCAGGTTTACTGTATCCCTCTGACCTTCTTATTGACGATGAAACACAGAAATTACATCGGTATTAAATATAAAAGGCACAATGCCGATTTAAGTAAAAGAAAACTGACTCTTCTTACTGTCTATGTTTTGAACCATTACTGTGACACTAGTTATAGATTCAGATGCTTCACTTCAGGTTCACCGTATCCCTCTGACCTTCTTATTGACTATGAAACACTGAAATTGCATCGGAATTAAATACAAGAGGCACAATGCCGACTTAACTACAAGAAGAGTGACTCTTCTTACTGTCTATGCTTTGAACCATTCCTGTGACACTAGTTATAGATTCCGATGCTTCACTTGAGGTTTACTGTATCCCTCTGACCTTCTTATTGACGATGAAACACAAAAATTGCATCGGAATTAAATACAAAAGGCACAATGCCGACTTAAGTACAAGAAAACTGACTCCTCTAACTGTCTATGTTTTGAACCATTCCTGTGACACCAGTTATAGATTCCGATGCTTCACTTCAGGTTTACTGTATGCCTCTGACCTTCTTAGTGACGATGAAACACAGTATTTGCTTCGGAATTAAATACAAAAGGCACAATGCTGACCTAAGTACAAGAAAACTGACTCTTCTTACTGTCCATGTTTTGAACCATTCATGTGACACTAGTTATGGATTCCGATGCTTCACTTCAGGTTAACTGTATCCCTCTGACCTTCTTATTGACGATGAAACACAGAAATTGCATCGGAATTAAATACAAAAGGCACAATGCCAACTTAAGTACAAGAAAACTGACTCTTCTTACTGTCTATGTTTGAACCATTCCTGTGACACTAGTTATAGATTCCGATGCTTCACTTCAGGTTTACTGTGTCCCTCTGAACTTCTTATTGACGATGAAACACAAAAATGCATCAGAATTAAATATAAAACGCACAATGCCGACTTAAGTACAAAAAAACTGACTCTTCTTACTGTCTATGCTTTGAGCCATTCCTGTGACACAAGTTATAGATTCCGATGCTTCACTTCGGGTTTACTGTATCCCTCTGACCTTCTTATTGACGATGAAACACAGAAATTGCGTCGGAATTAAATACAAAAGGCACAATGCCGACTTAAGTACAAGATAACTGACTCTTCTTACTGTCAATGCTTTGAACCATTCCTGTAACACTAGTTATAGATTCCGATGCTTCACTTCAGGTTTACTGTATCCCTCCGACCTTCTTATAGACGATGAACATAGAAATTGCATCGGAATTAAATAGAAAAGGCACAATGCCGACTTAAGTACAAGAAAACTGACTCTTCTTACTGTCTATGTTTTGAACCATTCATGTGACACTAGTTATAGATTCCGATAATTCACTTCAGGTTTACTGTATCCCTCTGACCTTCTTATTGACGATGAAACACAGAAATTGCATCGGAATTGAATACAAAAGGCACAATGCCGACTTAAGTACAAGAAAACTGACTCTTCTTACTGTCTATGTTTTGAACCATTCCTGTGACTCTAGTTATAGCTTCCGATGCTTCATTTCAGGTTCACTGTATCCCTCTGAAGTCTTATTGACCATGAAACACCGAAATTGCATCGGAATTAATACAAAAGGCACAATGCCGACTTAAGTACAAGAAAACTGACTCTTCTTACTGTCTATGTTTTGAACCATCCCTGTGACACTTGTTATAGATTCCGATGCTTCACTTCAGGTTTACTGTATGCCTCTGACCTTCTTATTGACGATGATACACAGAAATTGCATCGGAATTAAATACAAACATCACAATGCCGACTTAAGTACAAGAAAACAGACCCTTCTTACTGTCTATGTTTTGAACCATTCCTGTGACACTAGTTATAGATTATGATGCTTCACTTCAGGTTTACTGTATCCCTCTGACCTCCTTATTGACGATGAAACACAGAAATTGCATCGGATTTAAATACAAAAGGCACAATGCCGACCTAAGTACAAGAAAACTGACTCTTCTTACTGTCTATGCTTTGAACCATTCATGTGACACTCGTTATAGGTTCCGATGCTTTACTTAAGGTTTACTGTATCCCTCTGACCTTCTTACTGACGATGAAACACAGAAATCGCTTCGGTATTAAATACAAAAGACACAATGCCGACTTAAGTACAAGATAACTGACACTTCTTACTGTCTTTGATTTGAACCATTTCAGTGACACTAGTTATAGATTCCGATGCTTCACTTCGGGTTTTTTTGTGTCCCTCTGAACTTCTTATTGACGATGAAACACAAAAATTGCATCAGAATTAAATATAAAACGCACAATGCCGTCTTAAGTACAAGAAAACTGACTCTTCTTACTGTCTATGCTTTGAACCATTCCTGTGACACTAGTTATAGATTCCGATGCTTCACTTCAGGTTTACTGTATCCCTCTGACCTTCTTATTGACGATGAAACACAGAAATTGCGTCGCAATTAAATACAAAAGGCACAATGCCGACTTAAGTACATGATAACTGACTCTTCTTACTGTCAATGCTTTGAACCATTCATGTGACACTAGTTATAGATTCCGATGCTTCACTTCAGGTTTACTGTATGCCTCCGACCTTCTTATAGACAATGAACATAGAAATTGATTCGGAATTAAATAGAAAAGGCACAATGCCGACTTAAGTACAAGTAAACTGACTCTTCATACTGTCTATGTCTTGAACCATTCCTGTGACACTAGTTATAGATTCCGATGCTTCACTTCAGGTTTACTGTATCCCTCTGACCTTCTTATAGATGCTGAAACACTGAAATTGCATCGGAATTAAATACAAAATGCACAATGCCGACCTAAGTACAAGAAAACTGACTCTTCTTACTGTCTATGTTTGAACCATACCTGTGACACTTGTTATAGGTTCCGATGCTTCACTTCAGGTTTACTGTATGACTCTGACCTTCTTATTGACGATGAAACACAGAAATTGCATCGGAATTAAATACAAACGTCACAATGCCGACTTAAGTTCAAGAAAACTGACTCTTCTTACTGTCTATGGATTGAACCATTCCTGTGACACTAGTTATAGATTCTGATACTTCACTTCAGCTTTACTGTATCCCTCTGACCTCCTTATTGACGATGAAACACAGAAATTGCATCGGAATTACATACAAAACGCACAATGCCGACCTAAGTACAAGAAAACTGACTCTTCTTACTGTCTATGTTTTGAACCATTCATGTGACACTCGTTATAGGTTCCGATGCTTTACTCAAGGTTTGCTGTATCCCTCTGACCTTCTTACTGACGATGAAACACAGAAATTGCTTCGGAATTAAATACAAAAGGCACAATGCCGACTTCAGTACAAGATAACGGACACTTCTTAATGTCTATGATTTGAACCATTCCTGTGACACTTGTTATAGATTCATATGCTTCACTTCAGGTTTACTGTTTCATTCTGACCTTCTTATTGACGTTGAAACACAAAAATTGCATCGGAATTAAATATAAAACGCACAATGCCGACTAATGTACAAGACAACTGACTCTTCTTACTGTCTATGCTTTGAACCATTCCTGTGACACTAGTTACAGATTCCGATGCTTCACTTCAGGTTTACTGTTTCCCTCTGACCTTCTTATTGACGATGAAACACAGAAATTGCGTCGGAATTAAATACAAAAGGTACAATGCCGACTTAAATACAAGAAAACTGACTCTTCTTACTGTGTAAGTTTGAACCATTCCTGTGACACTAGTTATAGATTCCGATGCTTCACTTCAGGTTTACTGTATCCCTCTGACCTTCTTATTGACGATGAAACACAGAAATTACATCGGAATTAAATATAAAAGGCACAATGATGATTTAAATACAAGAAAACTGACTCTTCTTACTGTCTATGTTTTGAGCCATTACTGTGATACTAGTTATAGATTCCGATGCCTCACTTCAGGTTCACTGTATCCCTCTGACCTTCTTTTTGACGATGAAACACAGAAATTGCAACGGAATTAAATACAAAAGGCACAATTCCGACTTAAGTACAAGAAAACTGACTCTTCTTACTGTCTATGTTTTGAACCATTCCTGTGACACTAGTTATAGATTCCGATGCTTCACTTCAGGGTTACTGTATCCCTCTGACCTTCTTATTGACGATGAAACACAGAAATTGCATCGGAATTGAATACAAAAGGCACAATGCCGACTTAAGTACAAGAAAACTGACTCTTCTTACTGTGTAAGTTTTGAACCATTCCTGTGACACTAGTTATAGATTCCGATGCTTCACTTCAGGTTTACTGTATCCCTCTGTCCTTCTTACTGACGATGAAACACAGAAATTGCGTCGGTATTAAATACAAAAGGCACAATGCCGTCTTAAGTACAATATAACTGACACTTCTTACTGTCTGTGATTTGAACCATTTCTGTGACACTAGTTATAGATTCCGATGCTTCACTTCAGGTTTACTGTGTCCCTCTGAACTTCTTATTGACGATGAAACACAAAAATGCATCGGAATTAAATATAAAACGCACAATGCGACATAAGTATAAGAAAACTGACTCTTCTTACTGTCTATGCTTTGAGCCATTCCTGTGACACTAATTATAGATTCCGATGCTTCACTTCGGGTTTACTGTATCCCTCTGACCTTCTTATTGACGATGAAACACAGAAATTGCGTCGGAATTAAATACAAATGCACAATGCCGACTTAAGTACAAGATAACTGACTCTTCTTACTGTCAATGCTTTGAACCATTCCTGTAACACTGGTTATAGATTCCGATGCTTCACTTCAGGTTTACTGTATCCCTCCGACCTTCTTATAGACGATGAACATAGAAATTGCATCGGAATA
>NW_025728252.1:1090473-1093139 GCF_021461385.2 Schistocerca piceifrons | reverse complement strand
CTAACCTAACCTAACCCTAACCTACCTACCCTAACCTAGACCTACCCACCCCACCTAACCTACCCTACAACCTACCCTAACCTAACCTAACCTAACCTAACCTAACCTAACCTACCCCTCTACCTAACCTACCCTAACCTAACCTAACCTAACCTAACCTAACCTAACCTAACCTAACCTAACCTAACCTAACCTAACCTAACCTAACCTAACCTAACCTAACCTAACCTAACCTAACCTAACCTAACCTAACCTAACCTAACCTAACTAACCTAACCTAACCTAACCTAACCTACCTAACCTAACCTAACCTAACCTAACCTAACCTAACCTAACCTAACCTAACCTACCTAACCTAACCTAACCTAACCTAACCTAACCTAACCTAACCTACCTAACCTAACCTAACCTAACCTAACCTAACCTAACCTAACCTAACCTAACCTAACCTAACCTAACCTAACCTAACCTAACCTAACCTAACCTAACCTAACCTAACCTAACCTAACCTAACCTAACCTAACCTAACCTAACCTAACCTAACCTAACCTAACCTAACCTAACCTAACCTAACCTAACCTAACCTAACCTAACCTAACCTAACCTAACCTAACCTAACCTAACCTAACCTAACCTAACCTAACCTAACCTAACCTAACCTAACCTAACCTAACCTAACCTAACCTAACCTAACCTAACCTAACCTAACCTAACCTAACCTAACCTAACCTAACCTAACCTAACTAACCTAACCTAACCTAACCTAACCTAACCTAACCTAACTAACCTAACCTAACCTAACCTAACCTAACCTAACCTAACCTAACCTAACTAACCTAACCTAACCTAACCTAACCTAACCTAACCTAACCTAACTAACCTAACCTAACCTAACCTAACCTAACCTAACCTAACCTAACTAACCTAACCTAACCTAACCTAACCTAACCTAACCTAACCTAACCTAACCTAACCTAACCTAACCTAACCTAACCTAACCTAACCTAACCTAACCTAACCTAACCTAACCTAACCTAACCTAACCTACCTAACCTAACCTAACCTAACCTAACCTAACCTAACCTAACCTAACCTAACCTAACCTAACCTAACCTAACCTAACCTAACCTAACCTAACCTAACCTAACCTAACCTAACCTAACCTAACCTAACCTAACCTAACCTAACCTAACCTAACCTAACCTAACCTAACCTAACCTAACCTAACCTAACCTAACCTAACCTAACCTAACCTAACCTAACCTAACTAACTAACCTAACCTAACCTAACCTACCAACCTAACCTAACCTAACCTAACCTAACCTAACCTAACCTAACCTAACCTAACCTAACCTAACTAACCTAACCTAACCTAACCTAACCTAACCTAACCTAACCTGAACCTAACCTAACCTAACCTAACCTAACCTAACCTAACCTAACCTAACCTAACCTAACCTAACCTAACCTAACCTAACCTAACCTAACCTAACCTAACCTAACCTAACCTAACCTAACCTAACCTAACCTAACCTAACCTAACCTAACCTAACCTAACCTAACCTAACCTAACCTAACCTAACCTAACCTAACCTAACCTAACCTAACCTAACCTAACCTAACCTAACCTAACCTAACCTAACCTAACCTAACCTAACCTAACCTAACCTAACCTAACCTAACCTAACCTAACCTAACCTAACCTAACCTAACCTAACCTAACCTAACTAACCTAACCTAACCTAACCTAACCTAACCTAACCTAACCTAACCTAACCTAACCTAACCTAACCTAACCTAACCTAACCTAACCTAACCTAACCTAACCTAACCTAACCTAACCTAACCTAACCTAACCTAACCTAACCTAACCTAACCTAACCTAACCTAACCTAACCTAACCTAACCTAACCTAACCTAACCTAACCTAACCTAACCTAACCTAACCTAACCTAACCTAACCTAACCTAACCTAACCTAACCTAACCTAACCTAACCTAACCTAACCTAACCTAACCTAACCTAACCTAACCTAACCTAACCTAACCTAAAACCTAACCTAACCTAACCTAACCTAACTAACCTAACCTAACCTAACCTAACCTAACCTAACCTAACCTAACCTACCTAACCTAACCTAACCTAACCTAACCTAACCTAACCTAACCTAACCTAACCTAACCTAACCTAACCTAACCTAACCTAACCTAACCTAACCTAACCTAACTAACCTAACCTAACCTAACCTAACCTAACCTAACCTAACCTAACCTAACCTAACCTAACCTAACCTAACCTAACCTAACCTAACCTAACCTAACCTAACCTAACCTAACCTAACCTAACCTAACCTAACCTAACCTAACCTAACCTAACCTACCTAACCTAACCTAACCTAACCTAACCTAACCTAACCTAACCTAACCTAACCTAACCTAACCTAACCTAACCTAACCTAACCTAACCTAACCTAACCTAACCTAACCTAACCTAACCTAACCTAACCTAACCTAACCTAACCTAACCTAACCTAACCTAACCTAACCTAACCTAACCTAACCTAACCTAACCTAACCTAACCTAACCTAACCTAACCTAACTACCTAACCTAACCTAACCTAACCTAACCTAACCTAACCTAACCTAACCTAACCTAACCTAACCT
>NW_025728252.1:1080473-1082973 GCF_021461385.2 Schistocerca piceifrons | reverse complement strand
CTAACCTAACCTAACCTAACCTAACCTAACCTAACCTAACCTAACCTAACCTAACCTAACCTAACCTAACCTAACCTAACCTAACCTAACCTAACCTAACCTAACCTAACCTAACCTAACCTAACCTAACCTAACCTAACCTAACCTAACCTAACCTAACCTAACCTAACCTAACCTAACCTAACCTAACCTAACCTAACCTAACCTAACCTAACCTAACCTAACCTAACCTAACCTAACCTAACCTAACCTAACCTAACCTAACCTAACCTAACCTAACCTAACCTAACCTAACCTAACCTAACCTAACCTAACCTAACCTAACCTAACCTAACCTAACCTAACCTAACCTAACCTAACCTAACCTAACCTAACCTAACCTAACCTAACCTAACCTAACCTAACCTAACCTAACCTAACCTAACCTAACCTAACCTAACCTAACCTAACCTAACCTAACCTAACCTAACCTAACCTAACCTAACCTAACCTAACCTAACCTAACCTAACCTAACCTAACCTAACCTAACCTAACCTAACCTAACCTAACCTAACCTAACCTAACCTAACCTAACCTAACCTAACCTAACCTAACCTAACCTAACCTAACCTAACCTAACCTAACCTAACCTAACCTAACCTAACCTAACCTAACCTAACCTAACCTAACCTAACCTAACCTAACCTAACCTAACCTAACCTAACCTAACCTAACCTAACCTAACCTAACCTAACCTAACCTAACCTAACCTAACCTAACCTAACCTAACCTAACCTAACCTAACCTAACCTAACCTAACCTAACCTAACCTAACCTAACCTAACCTAACCTAACCTAACCTAACCTAACCTAACCTAACCTAACCTAACCTAACCTAACCTAACCTAACCTAACCTAACCTAACCTAACCTAACCTAACCTAACCTAACCTAACCTAACCTAACCTAACCTAACCTAACCTAACCTAACCTAACCTAACCTAACCTAACCTAACCTAACCTAACCTAACCTAACCTAACCTAACCTAACCTAACCTAACCTAACCTAACCTAACCTAACCTAACCTAACCTAACCTAACCTAACCTAACCTAACCTAACCTAACCTAACCTAACCTAACCTAACCTAACCTAACCTAACCTAACCTAACCTAACCTAACCTAACCTAACCTAACCTAACCTAACCTAACCTAACCTAACCTAACCTAACCTAACCTAACCTAACCTAACCTAACCTAACCTAACCTAACCTAACCTAACCTAACCTAACCTAACCTAACCTAACCTAACCTAACCTAACCTAACCTAACCTAACCTAACCTAACCTAACCTAACCTAACCTAACCTAACCTAACCTAACCTAACCTAACCTAACCTAACCTAACCTAACCTAACCTAACCTAACCTAACCTAACCTAACCTAACCTAACCTAACCTAACCTAACCTAACCTAACCTAACCTAACCTAACCTAACCTAACCTAACCTAACCTAACCTAACCTAACCTAACCTAACCTAACCTAACCTAACCTAACCTAACCTAACCTAACCTAACCTAACCTAACCTAACCTAACCTAACCTAACCTAACCTAACCTAACCTAACCTAACCTAACCTAACCTAACCTAACCTAACCTAACCTAACCTAACCTAACCTAACCTAACCTAACCTAACCTAACCTAACCTAACCTAACCTAACCTAACCTAACCTAACCTAACCTAACCTAACCTAACCTAACCTAACCTAACCTAACCTAACCTAACCTAACCTAACCTAACCTAACCTAACCTAACCTAACCTAACCTAACCTAACCTAACCTAACCTAACCTAACCTAACCTAACCTAACCTAACCTAACCTAACCTAACCTAACCTAACCTAACCTAACCTAACCTAACCTAACCTAACCTAACCTAACCTAACCTAACCTAACCTAACCTAACCTAACCTAACCTAACCTAACCTAACCTAACCTAACCTAACCTAACCTAACCTAACCTAACCTAACCTAACCTAACCTAACCTAACCTAACCTAACCTAACCTAACCTAACCTAACCTAACCTAACCTAACCTAACCTAACCTAACCTAACCTAACCTAACCTAACCTAACCTAACCTAACCTAACCTAACCTAACCTAACCTAACCTAACCTAACCTAACCTAACCTAACCTAACCTAACCTAACCTAACCTAACCTAACCTAACCTAACCTAACCTAACCTAACCTAACCTAACCTAACCTAACCTAACCTAACCTAACCTAACCTAACCTAACCTAACCTAACCTAACCTAACCTAACCTAACCTAACCTAACCTAACCTAACCTAACCTAACCTAACCTAACCTAACCTAACCTAACCTAACCTAACCTAACCTAACCTAACCTAACCTAACCTAACCTAACCTAACCTAACCTAACCTAACCTAACCTAACCTAACCTAACCTAACCTAACCTAACCTAACCTAACCTAACCTAACCTAACCTAACCTAAC
>NW_025728252.1:895473-897973 GCF_021461385.2 Schistocerca piceifrons | reverse complement strand
GAAACCAAACCAAACCTAACATAACCTAACCTAACCTATCTTAACCTAACAAAACAAAACCAAACAAAACAAAACCAAACCAAACAAAACCTAACCTAACCTAACCTAACCTAACCTAACCTAACCTAACATAACCGAACCTAACCGAACCGAACCTAACCTAACCTAACATAACCTAACCTAACCTAACCTAACCTAACCTAACCACACCTAACTAAACCAAACCAAACCAAACCAAACCAAACCAAAGCAAACCTAACCTAACCTAACCTAACCTATCTTAACCTAACAAAACAAAACCAAACAAAACAAAACCAAACCAAACAAAACCTAACCTAACCTAACCTAACCTAACCTAACCTATCCTAACCTAACCGAACCTAACCGAACCGAACCTAACCTAACCTAACCTAACCTAACCTAACCTAACCTAACCTAACCCAACCCAATACAACCTAACCCAAACTAACCTAACCTAACCTAACCCAACCTAACCTAACCTAACCAAACCAAACCAAACCAAACCAAACCAAAATAAACCAAACTAAACGAAACCAAACCAAACGAAGTCAAACCAAACCAAACCAAACGACGTCAAACCAAACCAAACCAAACGAAACCAACCAAACCAAACCAAACGATCCAAACCAAACCAAACCAAACCAAACCTAACCTAACCTAACCTAACCTAATTTAATCAACCCTAACCTAATTTAACCTAACCTAACCTAACCCAACCCAACCCAACCCAACACAACCCAAGCAAACGCAACCCAACACAACACAACCCAACGCAACCCAACAAAACACAACCTAACACAACACAACCCAACCCAACGCAACCCAACCCAACCCAAACCAACCCAACCCAACCCAACCCAACCCAACCCAACCCAACCCAACCCAACTCAACCGAGCCTAACCTGACCTAAACTAAACTAGCCTACCCTATCCTAGCCTAGCATAGCCTAGCCTAGCCTAGTCTAACCTAGCCGAGCATAGCCTAGCCTAGCCTAACCTAACCTAGCCTAACCTAACCTAACCTAACGTAAACTAACCTTACCTCACCTAACCTAACCTAACCTAACCAAACCAAACGAAACCATACCAAACCAAACCAAACCAAACCTAACCTCAACTAACCTAACATAACCAAACCAGATCAAACCTAACCAAACCAGACCATACCAAAACAAATCAAACCAGACCAGACCAAACAAAACCAAACCTAACCAAACAAAACCAAGCCAAACCAAACCAAACCAAACCAAACCTAACCCAACCTAACCTAACCTAACCTAACCTAACCTAACAAATACAAACCAAACCAAACCAAAGCAAACCAAACCTAACCTAACCTAACCTAACATAACGTAACCTTACCTAACCTAACCTAACATAAACTAACCTAACCGAACCGAACCAAACCGAACCAAACAAAACCAAACAAAACCTAACCTAACTTAACCTAACCGAACCTAACCTAACCTAACCTAACCACACCTAACCAAACCAAACCAAACCAAACCAAACCAAACAAAACCAAACCAAACCAAACCAAACCTAACCTATTTTAACCTAACAAAACGAAACCAAAGCATACCAAACCAAACCAAACAAAACCTAACCTAACCTAACCTAACCTAACCTAACCTAAACTAACCTAACCGAACCGAACCAAACAGAACCGAACCGAACCGAACGGAACCGAACGGAACGGAACCGAAACGTACCGAACCGAACGGAACCGAACCGAGCCGAACCGAACCTAACCTAAGCTAACCTAACCTAACATCACCTAACATAACATAACCTAACCTAACCTAACCTAATCTAACCTAACCTAACCTAACCTAACGAAACCAAACCAAACCAAACCAAACCTAACCAAACCAGACCAAACCAAAACAAATCAAACCAGACCAGACCAAACCAAGCCAAACCTAACCAAACAAAACCAAGCCAAACTAAACCAAACCAAACCAAACCAAACCTAACCTAACCTAACCTAACCTAAGCTAACCTAACCTAACCCAACCTAACCTAACCTAACCTGACCTAACCTAACCAATACAAACCAAACCAAACCAAACCAAACCTAACCTAACCTAACTTAACATAACCTAACCTAACCTAACCTAACCTAACCTAAACTAACCTAACCAAGCCGAACCAAACCGAACCGAACCGAACCGAACGAAACGGAACGGAACGGAACTTAACCGAACCGAACCGAACGGAAACGAACCGAACCGAACCGAACCTAACCTAACCTAACCTAACCTAACCTAACCTAACCAAACCAAACCAAACCAAACCAAACGAAACAAAACCAAACACAACCTAACCTAACTTAAACTAACCTAACCTAACCTAACCTAACCTAACCTAACCACACCTAACCAAACCAAACCAAACCAAACCAAACCAAACCAAACCAAATCAAACCTAACCTAACCTAACCTATTTTAACATAACAAAACAAAACCAAACCAAACCA
>NW_025728252.1:822973-830473 GCF_021461385.2 Schistocerca piceifrons | reverse complement strand
CGAACCGAACCGAACCGAACGAAACCGAACGGAACGGAACTGAACCGAAACGAACCGAGCGGAACCGAACCGAACCGAACCGAACCTAACCTAACCTAACCTAATTTAACCTCACCTCACCTAACTTAACCTAACCTAACCTAACCTAACCTAATCTAACCTAACCTAACCAAACCAAACCAAACCAAACCAAACCATACAAAACCTAACCTAACTTAAACTAACCTAACCTAACCTAACCTAACCACACCTAACCAAACCTAACCAATCCAAACCAAACAAAACCTAACCTAACCTAACCTAACCTAACCTAACCTAACCCAAACCAACCCAACCAAACCCATCCTAACCTAACCTAACCTAACCTAACCTAACCTAACCTAACCAAACCAAACCAAACCAAACCATACGAAACCAGACCAAACCAAACCAAACCAAACCAAACCAAACCAAACCTTAACTAACCTAACCTAACCTAACCTAACCTAACCTAACCTAACCTAACCTAACCAAACTAAACCAAACCAAACCAAACCAAAAGAAACCAAACCAGACCAAACCAAGCCAAGCGAAACCTAACCAAACCAAACCAAACCAAACCAAACGAAACCAAACCTAACCTAACCTAACCTAACCTAACATAACATAAGCTAACCTATCCAAACCAAACCAAACCAAACCAAACTCAACCTAACCTAACCTAACCAAACATAACCCAACCTAACCTAACCTAATCTAACCTAAACTAACCTAAACGAACCGAACCAAACCGAACCGAACCGAACCGAACGGAACCGAACGGAACGGGACCGAACCGAACCGAACCGAACCGAAACTAACCTAACCTAACATAACAAAACCTAACCTCACCTCACCTCACCTAACCTAACCTAACCTAACCTAACCTAAACTAACCTAACCTTACCTAACATAACCAAACCAAACCAAACCAAACCTTAGCAAACCAAACCAAACAAAACCTAACCCAACCTAACCTAACCTAACCTAACCTCACCTAACCACACCTAACCAAACCAGACCAAACCAAACCAAGCCAAACCAAACCAAACCAAACAAAACCAAACCAAACCAAAACCAAAACCAAACCAAACCAAACCAAACCTAACCTAACCTAACCTAACCTAACCTAACCTAACCTAACCTAACCTAACCTAACCTAACTTAACCTAACTGAACCTAACCTAACCTAACCTTACCTAACCTAACCTAACCTAACCTAACCCAACCCAACCTAACCCAACTTAACCTAACCTAACCTAACCTATCCTAACCAAAGCAAACCAAACCAAACCAAACCAAACCAAACCAAACCTAACCTAACCTAACCTAACCTAACCTAAAGTAACCTAACCTAACCTAACCTAACCAAACCTAACCTAACCAAACCAAAACCAAACCAAATCAAACCAAACCAACCAAACCAAACCAAACCTAACCTAACCTAACCTAACCTAACCTAACCTAACAAAACCAAATCATACCATACCAAACTAAACCAAACCTAACCAAACCTACCCAACCTAACCTAACCTAACCTAACCTAACCTAACCTAGCCTAACCTAACCTAACCTAACCTAACCTTACCTCACCTAACCTAACCTAACCTAATCTAACCCACTCTAAACTAACCTAACCTAACCTAACCTAACCAAACCAAACAAAACCAAACCAATCAAACAAAACCAAACCAAACCAGACCAAACCAAACCAACCCAAACCAAACCTAACCCAACCTAACCTAACCTAACCTAACCTAACCTAACCTTACCTAACTTAACCTAACCTAACCTAACCAAACGAAACCAAACCAAACCAAACCAAACCAAACCAAACCAAACTAAAGCAAACCTAACCTAACCAAACCTAGCCTATTTTAACCTAACAAAACAAAACAGAACCAAACCAAACCAAACCAAACAAAACCTAACCTAACATAACCTAACCTAACCTAACCTAAACTAACCTAACCTAACCTTACCTAACCTAACCAAACGAAACCAAACAAAAACAAACCAAACGAATCCAAACCAAACCAAGCCAAACCAAACCAAACCAAACCTAACCTAACCTAAGCTAACCTAAGCTAACTTAACCTAACTTAACCTAACCTAACCTAACCCAACCAAACCAAACCAAACCAAACCAAACCAAACCAAACCAAACCAAACCTAACCTAAACTAACCTAACCGAACCTAACATAACCAAACCAGATCAAACCTAACCAAACCAGACCAAACCAAAACAAACCAAACCAGACCAGGCCAAACCAAGCCAAACCTGACCAAACCTAACCAAACCATCCCAAACCAAACCAAACCTAACCTAACCTAACCTAACCTAACCTAACCTTACCTAACCTAACCTAACCTAACCTTACCAAACCAAACCAAACCTTACCAATCCATACCTAACCTAACCTAACCTAACCTAACATAACCTAACCTAACCTAACCTAACCTAAACTAATCTAACCGAATCGAACCAAACCGAACCGAACCGAACCGAGCGGAACCGAACGGAACGGAACCGAACCGAATCGAAACCAACCGAACCGAACCGAACCAAACCTAACCTAACCTACCCTAACCTAACCTAACCTCACCTCACCACACCTAACCTAACCTAACATATCCTAATCTAACCAAACCTAACCTAACCTAACCAAACCAAACCAAATCAATCCAAACCAAAGCAAACCAAACAAAACCTAACCTAACGTAACCTAACCTAACCTAACCTAACCTAACCTAACCTAACCTAACCTAACCTAACCAAACCAAACCAAAAAAAAACAAACCAAACGAAACCAAACCAAACCAAGGCAAACCAAACCAAACCAAACCTAACCTAACCTAACCTAACCTAACCTAACCTAACCTAACCTAACCTAACCTAACCTAACCTAACCTAACTTAACCAAACCAAACCAAACCAAACCAAACCAAACCTAACCTAAACTAACCTAACCAAACCTAACATAACCAAACCAGATCAAACCTAACCAAACCAGACCAAACCAAAACAAACCAAACCAGACCAGGCCACACCAAGCCAAACCTGACCAAACCAAACCAAACCAAACCAAACCAAACCTAACCTAACCTAACCTAACCTAACCTAACCTAACCTAACCTAACCTAACCTAACCTAACCTTACCAAACCAAACCAAACCAAGTCAAACCAAACCTAACCTAACCTAACCTAACCTAACCTAACCTAACCTAAAGTAACCTAACCGAATCGAACCAAACCGAACCGAACCGAACCGAGCGGATCCGAACGGAACGGAACCGAACCGAATCGAAACGAACCGAACCGAACCGAACCGAACTGAACCTAACCTAATCTAACTTAACCTAAGCTCACCTCACCTCACCTAACCTAACCTAACCTAACCTAAACTGACCTAACCTATGCTAACCTAACCAAACCAAACCACACCAAACCAAACCAAACCAAACGAAACCTAACCTAACCTAACCTAACCTAACCTAACCTAACCTAACCTAACCTAACCACACCTAACCAAATCCAACCAAACCGAACCAAACAAAACCAAACCAAACCAAACCAAACCAAACCAAACCAAAACCAAACCAAACCAAACCAAACTTAACCTAACCTAAACTAACATAACCTAACCTAACCTAACCTAACCTAACCTAACCTAACCTAACCTAACCGAACCTAACCTAACCTAACCTAACCTAACAAAACCAAATCATACCAAACCAAACTAATCCAAACCTAACCAAACCTACCTAACCTAACCTAACCTAACCTAACCTAACCTAACATAACCTAACCTAACCTAACGAAACCAAACCAAACCAAATCAAATCAAACCAAACCAAACCAAACCAAACCAAACCAAACCAAACGAAACGAAACGAAACCAAACCAAACCAAACGAAACCAAACCAAACCAAACCAAACCAAACCAAACCTAACCTAACCTAACCTAATAAAACCAAATCAAACCAAACCAAACCAAACCAAACCCAATCAAACCTACCCAACCTAACCTAACCTAACCTTACTTAACCTAAACTAACCTAACCTAACCTAACATAACATAACCTAACCTCACCTCACCTCACCTAACCTAACCTATACTAACCTAAACTAACCTAACCTTACCTAACATAACCAAACCAAACCAAACCAAACCTTAGCAAACCAAACCAAACAAAACCTAACCCAACCTAACCTAACCTAACCTAACCTCACCTAACCACACCTAACCAAACCAGACCAAACCAAACCAAGCCAAACCAAACCAAACCAAACAAAACCAAACCAAACCAAAACCAAAACCAAAACCAAACCAAACCAAACCTAACCTAACCTAACCTAACCTAACCTAACCTAACCTAACTTAACCTAACTGAACCTAACCTAACCTAACCTTACCTAACCTAACCTAACCTAACCTAACCCAACCCAACCTAACCCAACTTAACCTAACCTAACCTAACCTATCCTAACCAAAGCAAACCAAACCAAACCAAACCAAACCAAACCAAACCTAACCTAACCTAACCTAACCTAACCTAAAGTAACCTAACCTAACCTAACCTAACCAAACCTAACCTAACCAAACCAAAACCAAACTAAATCAAACCAAACCAACCAAACCAAACCAAACCTAACCTAACCTAACCTAACCTAACCTAACCTAACAAAACCAAATCATACCATACCAAACTAAACCAAACCTAACCAAACCTACCCAACCTAACCTAACCTAACCTAACCTAACCTAGCCTAACCTAACCTAACCTAACCTTACCTCACCTAACCTAACCTAACCTAATCTAACCCACTCTAACCTAACCTAACCTAACCTAACCTAACCAAACCAAACAAAACCAAACCAATCAAACAAAACCAAACCAAACCAGACCAAACCAAACCAACCCAAACCAAACCTAACCCAACCTAACCTAACCTAACCTAACCTAACCTAACCTTACCTAACTTAACCTAACCTAACCTAACCAAACGAAACGAAACCAAACCAAACCAAACCAAACCAAACCAAACTAAAGCAAACCTAACCTAACCAAACCTAGCCTATTTTAACCTAACAAAACAAAACAGAACCAAACCAAACCAAACCAAACAAAACCTAACCTAACATAACCTAACCTAACCTAACCTAAACTAACCTAACCTAACCTTACCTAACCTAACCAAACGAAACCAAACAAAAACAAACCAAACGAATCCAAACCAAACCAAGCCAAACCAAATCAAACCAAACCTAACCTAACCTAAGCTAACCTAAGCTAACTTAACCTAACTTAACCTAACCTAACCTAACCCAACCAAACCAAACCAAACCAAACCAAACCAAACCAAACCAAACCAAACCAAACCTAACCTAAACTAACCTAACCGAACCTAACATAACCAAACCAGATCAAACCTAACCAAACCAGACCAAACCAAAACAAACCAAACCAGACCAGACCAAACCAAGCCAAACCTGACCAAACCTAACCAAACCATCCCAAACCAAACCAAACCTAACCTAACCTAACCTAACCTAACCTTACCTAACCTAACCTAACCTAACGTTACCAAACCAAACCAAACCTAACCAAACCATACCTAACCTATCCTAACCTAACCTAACATAACCTAACCTAACCTAACCTAACCTAAGCTAACCTAACCGAATCGAACCAAACCGAACCGAACCGAACCGAGCGGAACCGAACGGAACGGAACCGAACCGAATCGAAACCAACCGAACCGAACCGAACCAAACCTAACCTACATTAACCTAACCTAACCTAACCTCACCTCACCACACCTAACCTAACCTAACATATCCTAATCTAACCAAACCTAACCTAACCTAACCAAACCAAACCAAATCAAACCAAACCAAAGCAAACCAAACAAAACCTAACCTAACGTAACCTAACCTAACCTAACCTAACCTAACCTAACCTAACCTAACCTAACCTAACCAAACCAAACCAAAAAAAGACAAACCAAACGAAACCAAACCAAACCAAGGCAAACCAAACCAAACCAAACCTAACCTAACCTAACCTAACCTAACCTAACCTAACGTAACCTAACCTAACCTAACCTAACCTAACCTAACCTAACTTAACCAAACCAAACCAAACCAAACCAAACCAAACCTAACCTAAACTAACCTAACCAAACCTAACATAACCAAACCAAACCAAACCTAACCTAACCTAACCTAACCTAACCTAACCTAACCTAACCTAACCTAACCTAACCTAACCTTACCAAACCAAACCAAACCAAGTCAAACCAAACCTAACCTAACCTAACCTAACCTAAACTGACCTAACCTAAGCTAACCTAACCAAACCAAACCACACCAAACCAAACCAAATCAAACGAAACCTAACCTAACCTAACCTAACCTAACCTAACCTAACCTAACCTAACCTAACCACACCTAACCAAATCCAACCAAACCGAACCAAACAAAACCAAACCAAACGAAACCAAACCAAACGAAACCAAAACCAAACCAAACCAAACCAAAATTAACCTAACCTAAACTAACCTAACCTAACCTAACCTAACCTAACCGAACCTAACCTAACCTAACCTAACCTAACAAAACCAAATCATACCAAACCAAACTAAACCAAACCTAACCAAACCTACCTAACCTAACCTAACCTAACCTAACCTAACCTAACATAACCTAACCTAACCTAACGAAACCAAACCAAACCAAATCAAATCAAACCAAACCAAACCAAACCAAACCAAACCAAACCAAACGAAACGAAACGAAACCAAACCAAACCAAACGAAACCAAACCAAACCAAACCAAACCAAACCAAACCAAACCTAACCTAACCTAACCTAATAAAACCAAATCAAACCAAACCAAACCAAACCAAACCCAACCAAACCTACCCAACCTAACCTAACCTAACCTTACTTAAGCTAACCTAACCTAACCTAACCTAACCTAACCTAACCTAACCTAACCTAACAAAACCAAACCATACCAAACTAAACCAAGCCAAACCAAACCCAACCAAACCAAACCAAACCAAACGAAACCAAACCAAACCAAACCAAACCAAACCTAACCAAACCAAACAAAACCAAACCAAACCTAACCTAACCTAACCTAACCTAACCTAACCCAACCTAACCTAACCTAACCTAACCTAACCTAACCACACCTAACCAAAACAAACCAAACCAAACCAAACCAAAGCAAACCTAACCTAACTTAACCTAACCTATTTTAACCTAACAAAACAAAACCAAACCAAACCAAACAAAACCTAACCTAACCTAACCTAACCTAACCTAACCTAACCTAACCTAACCGAACCGAACCTAACCGAACCTAACCTAACCTAACCTAACCTAACTTAACCTAACTTAACCCAACCCAACCCAACCTACCCCAAACTAACCTAACCTAACCTAACCCAACCTAACCTAACCTAACC